>NC_056729.1:670013274-670288274 GCF_019279795.1 Protopterus annectens
AGGGAAAAATAGACAGCAGCTCCTCTCTTGCTTTTTCAGAGGTTTTTTTTTTGTGTCAATCGGCACTTGGTGATACGAGTGTCAACATTTCAACAGGGAACCGTAGCAGAGTATTCCCTGAAACTTTCTGAATGCCAGTAAGCAGTGTTAGAATGAATCAGATGGAAGGCAAGTTGTCAGACAAGAGTTCACAAGCAGTATGCGCATACACATTTACACTTCCCCAGATAGTACCTTTTTCTGTAAAAGCACTGGCATAACACACAAACTCCTGTCAGAAATTAAGCAGTTCTGACAGCAAAAATTACAAGGTAAGTCATCACCAAGTGCAAAAAAGTGTTAAAAATTAGTTTCCTGCCCTGCTTCCCAGTTCTTCCCAATGATTACAATCACACATTTAGATAAAAAGTTTATATAATCAACATACTTTTACTACAAAACGACTCCCCAAATTAAAAAAACAAAAAAAAACAATCCCCAAATCACAAATAGTGGTCTCTGACAGGAAACTTCTGACATTGTGAAAAAGTACAGTTTTTAGTCAAAAAATTTAAAAATAAAATTTTTGTAAAAGGGCAAAAATTACTGTGTGAAAGGGTTCCTCTGTGGGGACTTATCTTCCAGAAATGAAGCTTGAAGGGTGACTGCAACACCAATGAAGGTTTGGCACACCTTCCTATTGAGGGAGCAAGAAAGTAATGGAGTTGTCTTCACTCAGACTGTTGATTTTCCAACAAGGGGCTATCCAACCTGCACTCAGTGTAGGCACTAAGATAGAACATTGTGAAATTGGCCGGTTGTATCCTAGGCAGGATACAACACACACAGCCAACAGGCTACTGCGACAGTGAGAATGGTGAATATCAAAAGTCTAAGCCTTGAAGCAATGAGATGGTAATGGAGGTCCCAGTTTGCACATCCATGGTCAAAGCAGCATTGGTGATGGTGGCAGTGGGGGGGGGGGGGGTTAAGTTGTGAGGCAGTAAAGTAGCAGCCGCTGCAGAAATATCTGCAGTGGACACATTCTGTTAGCAATAGATGCAGCCACACTCCCACTCTAGAGGTACAGCCTGTGACAGCAGCATTCACAATTCGCACCACCTCCCTAATTGGTAAAAACAGTGCACTTAACTTGGAAAGGGCTTATTTAACCAATGCAAACTCTTCTTGTGCTGGAGTAAAGAAGACAAGTAACCGGGTCTATCTTACTAAACTCTCACAACATCTTCATACAAAACTTGAGCTGGTGCATATCCAGTGTAAGATGGCCTCAATTTCACACATTATACTCATAAAAGCAAGGTGCCACGGTTGCGTTGTCACCTCACAGTAAGACGCTGTCTGGTTCGATTCGCAGCTAGAGAGTCTTCTGCGTGGAAACGTGTGAATGGGCGTACCTTCGTTGAAGGCTGTGCGTCAGGGCTGTTAACTCAGCACATAAAAATCAACTACCAATCATTAGCGGACCGGAGTTCCGCTGTGGCAACCCCTAAACAGGGAAAGCCGAAAGACACAACAACATATTCATAAAAGCAAAAAAAAATCCTAATAGCAGCTCATAATCCACTTTTGAAAGAAAAAAAATTAAGCTAATTCTAATGGATGCACAGTTCTTGTGAAAGACCAAAGAGTTCACTACACGCAAATGCTAGCAGCTCACAAAGGAGAAGAGGCAGACATAAGAGTCACCAAAGATGACTTTTCTAGCTAGAAGTTCACTCAGTGCCCAACTGGTCTGAACACAGAACAGCCAAGCATTTTGGTCGCTAAATTCAAAGTCCTAGGGAAAAAGATTCTTCAGAGGCTGTTATATACACAGAACCCCATTAAAGGAGTTGCCTTAATAGCTAGTGCGAGGTTACACTTCTGTCTCCCACACGGTTATAATGGTTGCAGATGTTTCAAACATACTTAGTGACAGTGGAAAAAATTACTTTTTCCTCAGATATTTAAGCATATGCTGGAGGCATGACAGAAAAGACAGGTAACTGGGAAAAGTGTGTGTGTGTGTGTGTGTGTGTGTGTGTGTGTGTGTGTGTGTGTAATGAGTTGGTAGATTTTAATATTAGACTCCTTTTTGATCAAACCTTGGTATGGCAAAAAATAAGTTATGTACTCATAACGTTCCACCTGAGTAGTTATACTTAATTTTCTGCAACCTCTGGGTATTCGGATCCATATCGGATCAGAGCCGGCAACATTTTATCAAGCATCTGCTCCAAGCTCCTCTACTTACCCATAATCCCTCACATCTCCTACCTTCCCTCAGATCGAGTTTGCCAATAATCAAACTATTAGCAACTCAATAACACTAACCTAGAACAGGTTCGAGAGGAGGAGGGAGGGACGGTTGCAGAAAATTAAGTATACTTAGATGGAACGTTATGGTGAGTACATAACTTCTTTATCTGAAGTAGTTAACTTCATTTATCTGCAACCTGTGGGACAGAGTCCCCAGCTACCAAAACTCCTGTGAGGCCCTCATAGAAGGATATTCCTGAGCACCGCAGAGCCAAAGGATGCTCTCCATCTAGAGATCAAATCCAACTTATGAGAAATAAATGTATGTGACCTTGCCCAGGTCGCTGGTGCACAGATATCATCCAGAGAAACCCTAGACCAAAAAGCAGCAGATGTTGCCATAGATCTGGTAGAATGAGCTTTAATAGGACCAGGTGGGGATAGGCCTTTATCCCTATAGACTTGCAGTATACATTGTGTAATCCATCTAGCTAAGGAGACCTTGGAAATGGCCTTGCCCAAAAAATTCTGGAAAGAGACATGAATAATTGGTCAGACTTACGGAATTGTTTAGTCCTGTGTAAATAGAAATGAAGCTGTCTATGAACATCTAGCAAATGCAGCTTATATTCACCCTTGTTTTGGAAATTTGGAAAGAACACAGGCAGATTAATCATCTGGTTAATATTAGATTCAGAAGCAACTTTCGGTAAGAAAGAAGGGTTCGTACGAAGCGAAACCCTGTCTTTATGAAAGATCAAGTAAGGGGGCACGGCAGACTAATTTGGATCTGAGACCCTTTAGCAGAGGTAACGGCCACTAGAAAAGCTGTCTTCCAGGACAGGATTTTCAAATCTACTGACGCTGCTGGTTCGAATGGGGGTGCCACCAATGCCTGTAGAACTAGGGTAAGGTCCCAAGGAGGGACAGAATCCTTAACCGGGGGACGCAAAAGAAAAGTACCTTTTAGGAAGGCCTTGCACAATCTCAAAGAGGCCAAAGCATTCAGATTTTCGCCGACATGAAAATTAGATATGGCTGCCAGTTGTACTCTCACTGTAGAGGAACTAGCCCCCTTGTTGGAAAATATAGGAAAAGAACTCCAACACTGCAGGAACCGGGGCTGTAAATGGATCTAGGTTTCTCTGAGAAGCCCAAATAGAGAAGCGTTTCCATTTGCTGCGATAAACTTTCCTAGTGGAAGCTTTGTAGGATGCCAACAAAATACTCTTTACTGAAGATGATAGGCCAGGAGTCCTAGTGATCAAGGGAACTGGAGCAACCAAGCAGTCAGCTTGAGGCTGTCCAGATCAGGTGGACTGATGCCCGAGGGATGAGAAATGAGATCCGGGCAGGGATCCGGAATCCGTGGCGGAATTAGAGCATGAGACCAGAGGAAGGGGAACCACACTTGACGAGGCCAGAACGGGGCAATGAGGATCACTTTGCAACCCAGTCGGTAAGATTTCTGAAGAAACTTCGGAATGAGAGGTAGTGGGGGATAGGCATACAGTAACCCGGGAGGCCAAGCATGGACGAGAGCGTCTTTGGGGGAGTCCCCTGGTGAGAGGATCAGAGCGAAGGACACTCCACTTCGCGTTGGAAGGAGATGCGAAGAGATCGCAAGAGTGACCCCACGCGAGATAGATGATCTCCACTACTGACCGTTTCAGAGACCACTCGTATGGCATTAAAATAGCCCGACTCTGCTAAAATGTTGGAGCTTCCCAGGATATGCGTTGCAATCAGAAACCAACTGGTGGAGATCGCCCACTCGCACACTCTCATGGCCTCGCGGCAGAAAGGGTAAGATCTGGTCCCTTCTTGTTTGTTGATGTACCAGACAACAGACATTGTCTGACTGAACTGCAATTGTCCCCAGGGGAAGAGCAGCGTGAATGGCTTGCAACGCTAAAAGCACTGCCCTCATCTCCAGAACACTGATATACAAATGTCTCGGTCTGGGACCAGGTTCCTTGGACCATCCTCCCCAAAAAGTGCCCCACCTGAGCTGGGAGGCATCTATGGTCACTGTGACTTGGGCTGGGGTTGTTAAAAAGAGACGACCTGCCAAAATTTCCAGTGATTGGAGCCACCAAAGAAGAGAACTCTTGCAGGCTCTGCCGATTCATATGAGGTAGTCCATGGGGTGGTCTAACCAAGACCACTGAACTGCCAGGGTCCACTGAAGCACCCTCATGTGAAGGCACGCACAGGGAAGAATTGAAATTGCTGCAGCCATGGAGCCTAGGGCTCAGAGAACGTCGCTCGCCGTTGGCGTCCTGAGGCCGAGGATCACTGACACATGGGCCCGTAGGTTCTGGGCCCTGTCCCGAGTTAGAAAAACATGCAATAGTAGAGTGTCCAACCGTACCCCTATGAATTCCAAGGTCTGTGTTGGGTTCAAGCGGGACTTGGGAGATGTTGATGGTAATCTCTAGACTGACTGCAAGACGCAGGAAGGAGTCTCTGGCCATGCAAAGTAGACGCTTGGTGGCAGCAGCGAAGAGACGATCGTCTAGGTAAGGAAACACCTGAATTCCCTGAAGTCTCAGGTGAGCCGCTACGACTGCAATAACCTTGGTAAACACACTGGGGGGCTGTGGTGAGACCGAAGGGTAGGGCTCTGAACTGGAAATGATTGGCTCCCAGCCGGAAGCGGAGGAATCTCCTGGAGTTTCTGCAAATTTTGATGTGGTAGTAAGCGTTCTGGAGGTCTATCGAGCACACCCAGTCACATCCGGAATTTCTGCTTGGCTACAGACAGGTTCAGGGTTGACAGGTCCAATATGGGTCTGAGGTCCCCCGTCTTTTTTGGCACTACAAAGAACTTGGAGTAAACGCCTAATCCGGACTGATCTGGGGGACCGGTTGGGATTGTAAAGCAGCTCTGAAATTTCGTGCACTGCGGCCACTCTGAGCGAGTGGAACATCTGGGAGGCACACTGGATGGGTGGGGCAACAAACGGGATGGAGTATCCTCTGGATAATATTTGGAGCACCCAACGGTCTCTCCTAATGGACTCCCAAGCCGTTAGGTGCAATGACAATCTTCCCCCGACTGTCTCCAGAGCAGGACAGTCGGGCAACCCCTCAGGATTGCTGCACGGGTCTGTCCGAGAAGGTCTCCCTAGACCCAAAGTTCCTTGGGCCCCCTCTGCCTCTGGGGCGGCATCTGTCTTGTCCCCCTCTGCCTCTAGGGGAAAACTGCGATTTTCAGAACCACATCTTTTTCTGCCCTCTCCGATTTCTAGAAAAGGATCTTTGAGGGCTAGAGAAGCAGACTCCCGATCGCGGACAGTCTTCCCGTCCTCCTCGCTCATTTGTGAATGATGCCTTGAAAGGGTCCGCGAATTGACAGAGTCTGAGCCAAACATGCCGCCTTAAAGCTATGCCGGGTCCCAGCATCTCTTAGCTGCTCCTTCCATGGAATGGGAAAGACTACGCATGGACATGCTCGAAACGGATTTCAGAGTCAACATTTTCGCCGAGAACAGTCGCTTGTCCTCTGGCAACAAAGACTCTGGGGACGACACAGTGAATTCCATGACTAGGTCTCACTGGAGTCGAATGACGTGTGCCAAATAATTCAGCTCTCGTATGGAAAATGCCATTGAAGAAAACACTTGCTTCCCAAAGCGATCCATCACCCTAGACTCCTTGTCCGGAGGGTGGACCGAAGAACTTTCCTGAGCCCATTCTCTACTGGTGGCAGCTGCCACCACCGTAGCCTCCACAGGGTATCCCCTTGTACCAGGCCAGTCTGTGGGAGGAGAAAGGATCCTGTCTGGGCGTTTGGGTATTGGCTCTATGGTGTCAGGCTCCTTCCATGCCAGTGTGGTAATAAGATCCACTAAAGGATCTGCAGGAGAGGACACCCAGGATGCAGATGGGCCCGTGCCACAGGCCTCCAGGAATACTGACCCGTCCGTAGAGGGTTTTGGGACTGATCAACCTCTCCTCTGGCGGAGGATTTCCATGATGTCACCAAAGGAGACATCCTCGGGAGGTGACTTGGGGGAACCCTCACCTTCATCCAAGTAAGTATGTTCTGTGAGGGACTCGGTGGAGTCCATGTGCCTCCCTCTTACATGAATGCTTACGGGGAGCCTCCTCAGTGGGACTCTCTGAAGAGGGCTCATAAGTCACGGGGGGGTTCCACGACAGGATCCTCCTGGGGGTCCTCTAGCACGGGGTGTCCCTGAGACAAGCGTGAAACAATTTGGAATAGGAAGTCTCCAAGATGGAGATTGGGCAAAATATTTTAATGTCATGGGAGTCATGACCAAATCCACAGCAGCCTGGGCGGAGTCCGTGGCAATGGGCTGGGGTCTCAATCCCTGGGAAATAATCCCCTCCACCACGTCGAAGGTCAAAGGAGAGTGCACCTCCTTGGCAACCAACAAGGAAGAAGTTCTCCCCGGCTCCGTCATGAGGATCAGGGCTGAGGCTAAGGTAAGACAGGGTTCCAAAGGAACAGGTCGTATCCGACAAAGTCAGAGCTGAAGACATCTCCATTCCCTCGGATCCAGCTCCCCATTCTCAGCCCCGAGAGTTGCTCAGATCCGAACAAGTCTGATCAGAGGAACTCAAGGTAATTGCCGATGTCGAGGTTGGAGGAACCGTCAGCGCCGAACCCCCAGCTCGAGGATCCTCGGATCCATAAACCCCCAAAACCGCCAGTCGGATCGGGGAAGGAGAGATAGGATGGAAGGGCATAGAGGTCCCCTCTCCAGCTGGAGAGGGGCCTGGCAAGACTCCCATTTGTATTGGGTCCGAATGAATCTCCGCATCATCCTATGTCAAGCTCCGACAGACTCAGAGTCGACCACGAAGAGGTGACCGATTCGGATCTGGCCGGTCTGTGAGACGACCTCGAAGAAGGCCTCTGGTCCGAAGGCTCCGTCGGCTCCGGGAGGAACCTCGGGGAATGGAGCCGAGGAGAAGTGGTCCTAACAATTTTTGAAGGTAGACTGGGAAATGTCTCCCTCTCTGGAGATAGTTTGCGGTGCCTTTCTGCCCTTCTCTTTTTCTCTCTCTTGTCCTTATCCTTTGTTTTAGTCCCCGTCTCAGCAGGCTTAGAGGGAGGTTGAGTCCAAGCCTGAGGGGGGGGTGGGTTGGTCGGCTAATGGAGCTGATGTCGAGGTCGTCGTATCTAATGCAGAAACTGGTAGGAGGCCCTTAGCTACAAGTTTCGCCTTCCTCTCTTTTAAGGCCATGGGGTTGAACCCTGCACACACACACTACATGGCAGACTAAGGTGGGGAACGGCCAGGCAAATAACACAGAGTGTGGCCATCAGCCGGTGAAGGCTTGTGGCCACACACTGTGTATTTTTTAAATGTTGGTTTTGGCTGATCAGCCATCATTACACTCCACTCAGCCAAACACTAAACCAACAACGCACACACAAAAGGGTTGGTTAGGCCTACACTACACCTCAGAAAAACAAAAACTTTCTACACTACTATTTTTTTTTTTTTTTTTTTTTTAAATAGCAAAACGACGAAGGGGAGGAAAAGGTTGACCACAAACAACTACACTCACACACTAAATATAAACCAAAAGTTCCACTTACTACACCCAACTTGGAGCTATAGAGACCACGATGTGTACGCATGAAGCGGCAAGAGAGATCTTGGGGAAGGTAGGAGATGTGAGGGATTATGGGTAAGGAGAGGAGCTTGGAGCAGATGCTTGATAAAATGTAGCCGGCTTGGATCAGATATGGATCCCAATACCCACAGGTTGCAGATAAATTAACTACTTCAGATCAAACATTGCCCCACTGTATACATAATTCTTACCTCTTCCCAGTCTAAAGCCAACTCTCCAGACTTCAACTATTCCCAGGAGAACAGACTTGTCTTTTTGTTGTACCAGTGATAACTCTGGTATCCTCTTTATGTAGGAAGATTATCTGGCTTGCCAACCTATTAGCTATAAAGAAACTGACCACTTCTTCAGATGTTTAATTGCTGTTAATCTCAATCTCATCCAAAATATGTCCCCTAAACTTACTCTCTTGTCTCTCATTACAAGTGCTGTCCCAAAAGGCTATGTTCCTGCTCCTCTCACAGCTCTCTCTCCTCAAAAAATCCAACTCCTTCCCTTCAACATATATGACTTTCCTGCATCACATATGCCAGCCTTAGTGAGTGATGATATAATATCCTTTAGGTCAGGGAAATCTAAACTACCTTGATCTGACATTAAAATATTTTGCCCAATCTCCATCTTAGAGACTTCCTATTCCAAATTGTTTCAGTTCCTTGTTCACTTATCTTCACACGATCACGAAAAAGGAGTTGTACACCTGTCCTATATACAAGCGCTAAAGGCACCAAGAACTTTATTCATTGTCAACCTCAAACCCCCAAGTTTCTATATGGGGTCCCTGTGCCGTGTCAACTGTCACCATCGCTCTCTATTCAATGCCATGACTGATCGTTGTATGTCTTCTCTCTCACAATCCATCCACCTATTTCCTTGATCCCCGCATTTCCGCTTGCTTTTCCCCCCCGTCTGCCCCAAATCATCTTTACCAGATTGCCCTCTGCTGTTTTGCACGTGTCCAAACCAATGCAATCTGTTCTCTGACCTTTTCTGCAACTGGAGCTACTTCGGCTTCAGCTCTTATGTCCTCATTTCTACATCAGTCTCACATTGTGCATCCTTTCACCCATCTCGGGCATCACCTCTATCTTAAACTGCACCGCCTTTACTGCCCAGGTTTCTGCATCATACACCACTGTTTTATACACCTTACTTCTTAGCTTCTTTGGCATTTTTCTGTCACACTACTTTTGCCACTCTGTGGCAGTTGGCTGCAGCCCCTTTGATTTTAGTTTTGACCTCTCATTTAGGACTTCCCCTCCCAATCATCCCTCCCAGATAACTGAAGCTGTTAACCTGTTCCACTATTCTGATTTCCCCATCTGATGTCATTACAACTGTCTTATCTGTACTCTATTTCATCCCATGTGCCTTCAGTTTTGTGTTCCATTCACTTATACTTTGCTGAAGTTCTTGTTCAGTCTGCCTGTAACACCACATCATCTGCATACAGCAAATGTGTTGATCTACCCCCTCTGATCTGTTTGCTTATGTAGTCCGTCACCAGTATGAACAGCAATGGGCTCATAGTTGAACCCTGATACACACCCACGTCCACTGGGAATCCCTCTGTGTGACCTAACACCATTCGTACTTAAGTCATTGGGTCCTTGTACATAGTTTGCACTAATTCTACCAATGTTTCTGGGACTCTGAACCACCACAGGACTACCAAAATCATCTTTCTTGGTACCCTGTCATATGCTTTTGCCACATCTAAGAATGCCCAATCGGACTCTCTTGCCACTTTTAACTTCTTCTCAAGTATCGGTCTCACTCCAAACATTGGATTCAGATCAGAATGCAGCACAACTGACCCAAACAGCTCATCAACCATCTTACTTTCTGCCACTCTGTATATTCATTTATCAACTCTGTGTACTTGTTTATCAATCACCCTCTCCAGACCTTTCATGCAAAGTGATAGGATTTTAATATATCTGTACTGCCCACAGTTAATGTCATCTTTGTTCTTGAACACCTGAACTAGTACACTTCTTCTCCAGTTATCTGGGATATGTTTTTTCTCTCCATATTGCTATGAGTACCCTCAGGAGCCATTTCTCCCCTCTTACCCAACATCTTTATCATATCTGCTGTGACCTCAACTGAGCCTGCTGCTTTCTCTGACTTCATTTCCCTTAGTGCTGCTTGTACTACTATTACGGGGAGCTATTCTACTTATCATAGGCTGTGTATATTATCTAAATCTAGCTTTAACATTACAGCTGTGCTTACTTTTACTAGCATCCTGGACTTGGTGTCCTCCCACACAGCTGAGGCTGCATTCTTTACTATTCGAACCGTGCACCAAAGTATCTGAATCTTGAAGTTTGAGTGAGGCAAACTTCTGAACTAAATCAAAGTTGAGGGTATAATTCATTGTAATTGCTTTTATTTTGCCCTCACTAACCTTGTATCCTGCCAATTTTTGGAAGCCCATTAAAACATGGAACAATATTGGAAGGACACTCTCTAGACTGGCCAGGTATATCTGCATATAACGAAAACTACTGTTGGGTTCCATACCAATCCATCCCTTCTGGGTCAGAGTCCCTAATTAACGGAGTTACAGGCTCAATATACAAAGCAAACAATGAGGGACAGAAGGCACCCCCCCACCGTTTGGTTCACATTTCTACTGACAGCTCACTAGAAACCACCCCTCTATCTTAAAAAAAAAAAAAAAAAAAAAAAAAACACTGGCTCCCCTCCTACATCTCTATCAATACATCTATGATTATCCTGGGAAATGCCATACTGACAGATGCTGCAAATAAATATTTCCATTTAATTCTTATCAAATACCTTCTCTGTGCCAAGGCTAACCAGCATAACTAGGACATTCCTTCTCTCTGTCTCCCTCTACATCACCATTTTAATATTTATTTATTTATTTTACATTTGTTAACCGGGCTAGTCCAACTGGATACATGTCCATTTTCAGTGGAGGCCCGAGGAGAAAGGCTCCGCTATCTACTACATGATAACAAAAGTAAATACAAAATACATAAGGCATTTACTGTACAAATACAGAAAAACTCTGCTATCTACTACATGATAACAAAACTAATTACAAAATATATAAGGCATTTACTGTACAAATAGTCAAGGCATTTGAACCACAATAAGAGGATGTAGAGACAAAGGTGAGAGAGGAGATACAGATATTACTGGAGTACTGATACTATCATTAAATGTCTGCCTCTGTTTAAACCCATACTAATCCAGGTTGGTCAAAACAGACATGAAAACCTTATAATTAAGATTTAAAATGGAAACTGGCCTATATGAATCCCAGGTCGCCGGGGTCTTTCCACTCTTTCAATAACACCACTATGATTGTTTTTTTCCCCAAGAAAGTAGGATAATCATCTTGCACAAAATTTTATTAAATACGTTTGTTCTCAAAAGCAGGACCCTATTCCTTCAACCTTCTATATTTCTGCCAGTAAACCATCTGCTTCTGGAGATTTAACCTAGGCTTGTTTATTTAGCAACTGCTTTACTACTACTTTTTCTATTCCTTTGAGCAATGCTCCACCATCCTCCTCAGATAGCATCCCAAGTTTTCTGTAATGTAAGAAATAATCTTTCACCAGCGTTTTTGTTCTCATCTTACTCCTCTGAGCATACATCCCTATAAAACTGTCCAAATGTTTCTAAAATAAATGTATGGGTCTTCACTAATTTCTCCAGAGCATAATGCCTCATATGAATAACCTTTAACCTTAACCTAATTCTTTCATCTAAAATTTTCTGAGAGCATACATTGTTGTCAAAACAAGACATCTACAGCTGGAGCTCATACTGTCATATGGACCAGCTAAAATAGCTCTCTAATTCTTTTCTGGCTTCTTTTAATCCATTATTTTTTCTCTGTTCCTCATTTTTTCTTCTCAACCGGTAATGGATTAATTGCTGCCAGTGTCTATGTAGGTTTCCCTGTTTCCCACCATACCTCTCAACCTCTTCGAGCAAGAAATCTGGACAAAGCTATAAACAAACGTAGGACAAAGGACCAAAAAGAGGGACATTTTTTAAATATTGCCCTTGCAGACTTAGAAAGTTGTTAGAATAACAGGTTTTGCATTAGCATGGATTTTCTGAAGGGTATGACGTATGAAACTCACATTTCTATCATTTTCTAACTTCAGTCTTTAATGATTTGCCACTAATTTGCCAGAAAACCACAATTTTATGAAAAATAGACCAAAATATGAGGCAAAAATCTGTACAGTTGAGAGGTATGCTTCCCACACTGCCATATTCTCTTTTCATTATTCTGTACTTCAAGACTTTCTTGTGTTCCTCCCAGTCCTCCACTTCAGTATTGGGCTTAGAGTTCAAAGTTCCAACAGACCTGCCAGAGTGTGTAACAACCACTTTTTTTTTTTTTTAAATGACTGGAATTTTAGTAAATGGGTCCAATGCCTTTCCATCTGCATCTTGTCTGGAAAATGCAGACAGTTCTAAAGCAGCATTATTTTAGCGTGATATGAGGTGGGTGAGCACCTGTACCACCATGTAGGAGTGTTCACAGGTCATATATATTTTGTCTAAGTTGGCCCAGTTCTTGCACCTTAGGGAGTAATGTGTATATTCACTTCTGCCTACATCATACTCTAAACAATCTAAAATATTTATTCAGGAAGATCCCCTCCCTTTGAACTAACCTCTTCCTTGGGCCCCCAACGCATCTATCATACTACCTGTGATATTCTAGTAACCTCCCATAATTAGAATGCCCAGGTGGTCGACCATGATTTGAGGAATGAGGTTTATGGGAAGGCAGAAATTCAGTAATGTAATACTGGAGTGAATTGTTAAAAAGAAAGAAAACCTATAATAATGAATAATGCATAAATGACAAATGTTAATATGTTTTTTCTTTCCTATTAATGCATGTGTGTCTATATCCTGTGATAATTTAATAAAGGATTTAAAAAAAGATTTAGAGATCACATCCAGGTTGTAGTTTTAAATGTACTTAGATAGAGATGCCCATGCAGCAGCTGCATAAAACTACATCTAAGGAGGCCTTTCAGAAAACAGTCAAGTAGTAGCACCCACTGCTCTAGCTGAATACACTAAGCACAGCAGGCAGTGGTATATTATATTATCTTTATCACAGTAGATTTTGGTGCAGCTTGGATAAGGCAACTTTGGAACAGAGTCATATTTTTTTTTAAACTGATGCAAAGAATTGTGAATATTCCCTTACTGATGACCTTTTTCCCCACGTAAAATTTAAGTTGTTTGTGGAAGTTCACGAAGTGCAACAAATGCTCTTCTCTGAAATAAAAAGCAGACAAATTAAATGATGTTTAACATTTGTTGCACTGGCAAACTAAGGCATAAAGGAAGGTTTAGTTTGGAGAGGACCAGGAAGGGAAAATTCAAGAACAATTCTGTAAGTTGAACTAACCATAACAGTATATGCTTGAATGATCAATGCTACAAGTAGCTTTAGCCAAATGGGAGTATATCCTGTTAAGGATATAACAGCCGGACAGCTTCCAAAGTTTCAGGGCACCGTCTACATGCCCAAACTGTCAAGCAACTTGTACTGAGCTTACTAAAAGACAAGTTTGGGTGCAAAGCCCTTCAGAGCTTTCCTGTCAGCAGAGAGATGGAGGCAGAGTCCTGAAAAAGACAAGGCTAATAACAAAAAATAAATGTTCACATCCTGGAGCAACAACAAAAATAAATACCACACACCAAAAAACAAAGGAAATGGAGGGAGGGAGTGGCAACAAATGAGAACAGTCCATTCCAGGGAAATTAAAGACACATTAGAATTTTCAAAGTCAGTAAGTGCAACCAAATATGATCACAGATAGCTACTGTTGTTTTTGCCACACCATCAACTGAAGTGAGCAAAACACATGGTGGGATTTAATATGGAGGACATAGCTGCTGACTGCAAGCCTAACTTGTTCCTGAGGTCTCAGTCCAACAGCTCTTCCAGTGAAGTACAAATGAGTAAGTCCTACTTACCTGTATAACAGAAGATGTTCAGATTTTACACTGCCTCAGTGTCGTATGGTTTTTATGCCTGCACACAAACCTACACTGCCAGCATTCCAGAGCTCAGAATCCCCTGCTCTGACTCTATGTGACAGAGGATTGGTTAAGCCCCTCCCATCAGGGGAAAACCTAACCCGTCACAGAAAGTGGGTTATTTAATCTTTTAGTGCCAAGTAGGAAGAACCAAGGAGGACCAGAAAAAATAATTGCCTAAAAATAACCAATTCACAGCCACAAAACACCAACACAAATAGCCAATGTCAACCAAGAACTCAAGGCTGGATACCATCAAACTATACACAAAATAAGAGGGATGGCACATCGGTACCGCTACTAAGGCATTGATAAATTTTAGGAGGACTTGCACAACACTGCCTCAGTGGCATATGGGTAGATTACCAAAGCTTATTCAACCTGGGAGGAAGGAAGATAAGGATCCAGGAGCTCCTGGAGAATTGTCCTTGTAAAGCCTGCTCTGAAACTTGAGAAAGAATCCATCTTGCAGTGCTTTGCAAATCTGTGAATAGAAGATGAGGTTGCTGCCTCTATAATGCTTCTAAAGTCCACTTCTTTCCAATATACCACCAAAAGGGATAAAGTCCTGCTGGAATGTGCCTTGTCTGGAATAGATTTATCACAGTGGGAGTAACAAAAAACGACAGCAGAGGAAAACCAGAGAGCAGTTGTTTGTTAGAGACAGGGTGACCCTTCTAAGCATCAGAATAGGAAATAAAAAATAATGTATGTTCTTACCACAACGTTCCATCTGTGTTGTCAATCTTCATTTTCATTAACGTGTGGGTTACTGATCTGATCCTAGGATCCGACTCTGCCACAATTCCCAGACTTCAGATCCTAATCCCGAGCTCCTCCCTCTTCCCATAATGCACCACACTACCTTAACTTCTTAGATCGAGTTTGCCCATAGCATAAAGACTAAAAAAATTCTATATCCTGTATAAAGACAATCATCCAAGACTATGAGAAAAGAAATCAGATGCCAAACCCAAAAGAACAGATGTTCCTCCGAGAATTCCACCAGGTCTCCCAAAGACTGGAAGGGATGGTTAATGAAAATGAAGATGGACAACACAGATGGAACATTATGGCAAGAATATAACTTCTTTATCTAATGTTGTCATCTTCATTAACCTGCGACACAGTGTCCCCAGCTACTGAAAAACCCCAGGTTGCTCTCATGCAAGGATATTCCGGAGTACGGCAGAGCCAAAGGCACTCCTGTTTCTGGATAAAATACCCAACTTATAATGCGAAAATAAATGTATGAGGACTTGACCAAGTAGCTTGCAGCACCCAAAAGGCTTGGGAAGTTGCAATAGACCTTGGAGAATAAGCTTTAATAGGACCTGGCAAGGATATGTTTCTGGCCGAACAAAGGAAATACAGTATCTCTACCATCTAGACAGAGTAATCTTCGTAATGGCTTTTTCCTTTCATTCCCGCAGCGAAGGATACAAACTGCTCAGATTTCCTAAAGGATTTGGTTCTGTCCAAGTAGAAATGTAACTGTCTATGTACGTCCAAGTAAATAAAGGGTGTACTCTCCTTGGTTCTGTTAACTAGGGAAAAGGACAGGAAGACTGACAGACTGATGAATGTACCCTTCTTGGGTACCTTAGGCAAAAAGGATGAGTTCATACGTAAAGCAACCCTGTCTTTGAGAAAAATTAAGTACGAGAATTAAGAAGAAAAAACTTGGTTTGGACACACCTTTCATGGAAGAGAAAGCCACTAGAAAAAAACGAGTCTTCCAAGACAGAAATTTTAAGTCAACTGTATCGGCGGGCTCAAAGGGAGGATGAACCAACGCTTGCAGAACCACAGTCAGATCCCATGGTAGGGTAGGGTCTTTGATCGGTAGACTAAGCAAAAAGGTGCCTCTAAGGAAGGCTTTACAAAATTTAGACGATGCCAGGGGGGAAGAATCTAGGTCTAAATGAAAACAGGAAATAGCTGCGAGCTGGACCTTAACAGTAGAATAGCTAGCTCCATCATAGAGGAGGGAAGCCAAAAAAAATTCCAAAACGACAGCAATACAAGTTGAAGACATGAGGGAAGAGATCAGAATTCTTTGGACAGGGCAATAAAGCCTGGGACATCTTGCCATCATTGGAATTTGAGAAACCATATGGTTAGCTTTGAACCCTGAAGGTCTGGGTGGAGGGATGCTCTGATGGGTGAGAAAAAAGGTCCAGAAGCAACTCCAAACTCAGCTGGAGGCATATCAGGTGAGTCCAAAGAAAGGCAAACCATGTTTGTTGGGCCCAGAAGAGGGCAATGGGGATTACCTTGCTCTTCAACCAGAGAGCCTTCTGTAAACACTTGGGAATTAATGGTAGAGGAGGGAAGGCAAAAAGAAGACTGGGAGGCCAAGCATGGACTACAGTGTTTCTGGGTGATTGTCCCTGAGGAGGAATCAAGGCAAAATGCCTGCTGCATTTGTTGTTGAGAGGCGACACAAACAGATTGCACCAAAGTTGACCCCATTCCCAAAAGATTAAATTTGCCACAGACTGATTCAAAGACCACTCAAGATATCAACAACACTCGGCTGAGCCTCGCCACTAATATGTTGGATACTCGCGGAATGAGTATCGTCATCAGAAAGCGGGTGGTAGAGATAAGCCTTCTGCCACACCCTAACTGCTTCCTGACATAGGGGGTAGGACCTGGTTTCCCCATTTGTTGAGGTACCAAACCACAGACTTACTGTCTTGTTAGCATCTCAATAGTACCTGGAGGTAGAAGGCTGTGAAGATCTTGCATTGCTTGAACTGCCCTCATCTCCAATACACTGATAGGCAAGTTGGTCTCCTAGGCCGTCCACATGCATTGAACTGTCCATTCCAGACAAAGCCCCCCTCCCAATCTGGGAGGTATCCATGGTCTCAGTGGCATCTGGGGGAGGGAGGATAAATGTCCGTCCTTGAGAAATATCCGAGTGAAGCCACCAAAGCAGAGAATCCTTGTACAGTCGGGAGAGTTTGATGGGGAAACTCAAGGGATTCCTATGAAGGGACCATTGGACCGCTAACATCCATTGCACGATCCGCATGTGTAAGCTCACAGTAGGTAGAGTTACAGTGGCTGCCATAGAACCCAACACCCTGAGAACTGAGTTGGCCGGATGGCTTGGGAAGGGCAGAAATCTGCCTGACCTGAAGTCTTAAATTTGCAATCTTCTCCGTAGTTAGAAACACCTGTGATACCCTTGTGTGTAGACATGCTCCAATGAAATCTATAACCTGAACTGGTTGCAGCTGGTATTTCTGTATATTGATTGTGATTCCTAGGAGTGGAGCCAGATGTAAAAGATGGTCTCCGGCCTGGATCAGTAGATGCTTGGTTGAAGCAGCCAGATGCCAGTTGTCCAGATAAGGGAAAAAAATCTGGAAACGCTACAGCCTGAGGTGCGCTGCCAAACATTTGAACACCCTCCGGGCTGTGGAGAGGCCAAAAGGAGTGGTCTGAATTGGTGGTGACTGGCTCCTAGCCCCAAAGTGTAGATATTGCCTGGACTGTCTGTCCTTCTTTATGTGGTAGTACGAGTCCTTCAGGTCTACAGAGCACATCCAATCATTCATCCTCAGAAGAGGAAACTTTGGCTTCTAAGAAGGGAAACGGGCTAGAGAACGGTGCAGGCAGTAAAGGAATCTAGCATGGGGGGTATATGTAAGAGGAATGAGGAAGACGGGGCTAATCATAGTTCTCTTACTGTGAGAGTGGTCGCTACTGTAACAACTAGCAAGACTGTTGTGTTCCAGATGGGGAAAAAGGAAGGGGACCAGAGCAAGTCCTGGCTATCGAAGAAAAGCAGGAGAGAGCGCGCGAAAAGGATCCCTTTTCACCATGTCCAGCTGAAGACCGCCAGCAGAAAAAAAAAAAGAAAATCAAGTCCTGGCTGCAGCTTCAGGGAGGAAAAAATTTGGACTTCATGGTGAAACCATACCAGGGTTTGCAGAAAAGGACCAGATGCAGATCTCCGAGATTAAACTGTACAGTGCATCACAGGACAGAACCAGTCTCAGGGAGCATTTCCAAGGAGCTTTGAGTGGACCATCTAAAAATCCATGCCTGCTAAAGACCCCCACATATAACAAAAAAGTACAGTTGTGTACACTTACCATAAATGTAGATGTTCGAGTGTATTCATTGTTGCAGTCATTACATTTGGGTAATCTGCTGGCAGGTTGCCTTCACTTGGCCTGATTAACAAAGTCTTGGGTACTGCGTTGGTTGCTGTCCCTTCTTCCATGACGTCAGGGGTATAAAACATGCAGCAGACGCCATTACATCAGTTTTTCTTACCCCAGATGTCAGGTGCCCCCCCCCCCAATGGGGAGCAAATAAAATTAAAAACACAAAATTATACCTCCAACCAAAAGCAAATACACCAAAAAAGCTTTTAAGCATAGTAAAGGAAGGTAGAGATACAGCCAGAGAAAAGTAGGAGGCTGGAGGGAGGGTAACCTGGACTGCAACAGTGAATACACTCAAACATCTACATTTATGGTAAGTGTACACAACTGTACTATGTTCTTCGTGTTTGACTGTTGCAGTCATTACATTTGAGTTGAATCCCAAAGCTATGGTTGGGTAGCTGGAGATAAACAGCATTGGGTGCAGCTATAAGGCCCTGCAGAACTGCAGTGGCAAAGCCTGCCCTGGATTTAGAGTAGAGAAGCAAATGATAATGATTTGTAAAGCTGTGAACAAAATTCCAAGTAGCAGCCTCTAGAATGTCTTTGGTTGGTACTCCTCTGAGAAAGGCTGCTGAAGTAGCTGCAGCTCTGGTGGAATGAGACCTGATGCCCTTGGGCACAGGTTTACCATGGTGTAAGTAGCAGAAATGAATGCAGTGGCTTATCCACTTTGAAATAGTCTGCTTTGAAATAGCCTTTCCTTCTAATCCTGCAGCATATGCCACTACTAATTGCTCAGTTTTTTTTAGAGCTTTAGTCCTGCTCAAGTAGAATCTTAGCTGTGTACTTCCAAGGAATGCAGAATTCTCTCCCCCTTGTTCTGCGGATTTGGATAAAAGGTTGGCAGATGAATAGTTTGGTTAAGAGCCACACTGGAAACCACCTTAGGCATAAATGTAGGATTTGTCCTCAGAGACACCCTGTCTGGGTAAAATATGATATAAAGGCTCTACAGCCATGAGGGCCTGTAGCTCTGAAACTCTTCTTGCTGAAGTAATTGCTAGTAGCAGAGCTGTTTTCCATGATAAGAACTTTATATCAGCAGTAGCAGCTGGTTCAAATGGAGGCAGGGTGAGCTTTTCCAACACATAATTGAGGTCCCATGCAGGTATTGGTGATCTTCTAGGAGGCCTTAAATTTTTGGCTCCTCTAAGATACTGCTTTAGTAGAGGCTATGTATTGTAATGAGTCAAAATGGCAGAGGCATTGATTTTAATTTATGAGAAAGATAGGCCTTTGTCAAGAATCTCAGTCAAGTATTGTAATATCTGAGTAATATATGGTTCTGCTGTATCAGTTCCTTGTGATTGATTCCAAGCACAGAATCTCTTCCATTTATCACCATAAGATTTTCTATTACTAGGCCTTCTGGCTTCCAAAATGACATCCATCACAGCTTTACTGAGAGGTGTTGTTTGTATAACTACATGATCAGCCATGCTGCCAGGTTCAGTGTCTGGAGTTGATTGTGTAGGATCCGATTGTTTTGCTGGGACAGTAGTTGAGGTCTCTGAAGTAAGGTCCAATCTGGGTATTGAGACAAGTTCCTTAGGATTGGGTACCAGTATTGGTGGGGCCAGTCCTGGGCAATTAGTATCATCTTTGGTTTCTCTTGTCTGACTTTTAGGAGGACCTTGGGAAGAAGAGGAGGAAAGGTGTAAACTGATAGGTTTTTCCAACTGAAGGATAGGGCATCCACTTTCCATGCTTGTCTGTGATAAGTCCTTGTGCAGAATCTTTTCAATTGATAATTTTGAGGAGAGGCAAACAGATCTATGTCTAGGCTCCTCCATTTCTTTATCATCATGCTGAAGACTTGTGGATCTAATGTCCACTCGTGGGGATCCATAAGGTTTCTGCTTAAATCGTATTTTGCTTTCCTGGCAGGAATTGAGCTTGAAGATGTAGTTGGTAAGTCAAAGCTGTGTCCCACAGTGCCATGGCTGATATGCAAAGGGGGTACAAGCGTGTGGCCCCCTGCTTGTTTATATATCACATGACCGTGGTGTTGTCCGTCTTTATCAGTAGTTGTCCTGGATGAAGTAAGTCCTTGAAGGCTGTTAGAGCATTTTGAACCAGCTACCATCTCTTTCTGGCTGATATGTAGATGCATTTGTTTTGGGGTCCATATGCCCTGAATGCATCTTCGTGCCATGTGGGCCCCCCAGGCATAATCTGATGCGTCTGTTGTTAAGGTTTGCCTGGCAGGGAGTAGAGTGAAGGACCGTCCCATATTCTGGTGACATGCCTTTGCCCACCATAGAAACTCCTGTTGTAGGCAGGGAATGAGAGGAATCATTGTTTCCAGACTGTGACAATGTTTACTCCATAAACTTTTTAGGTACCACTGAAGTTTTCTCATATGCAGTCTTGCATATGGAATCAGTAGGATGCAGGATGCCATGAAGCCCAAAGCCTGCAGAATTTGTCTTGCAGATAACTGGGTTTTGTTGCCAGTTTGAAGTAAGTAGTTAGTTGCCTTTGCTTGTCTGGAGTGAGAGGTAAGCCATCTGGGCAGCTGTATTCAAGCTTGCACCCAGGAATGTTATCTTTTGAGAGGGTACCAGTTGTGATTTCTTTTTGTTTATTGTGTACCCTAGGCATGTTAGAAGCCTTTTTACAAACGCCAGGTGTTGAAGAAGAATGTCCTTGTTCTCTGGTTGAATGAGATAGTCGTCCAAGTAAGGATATATGTGAATACTTCCTTTGTCTGCAAAATGCAATTACTGGTGCCAGGCACTTTGTAAAGACCCTGGGCACAGTAGATAAGCCAAAGGGCAGTGCAGAGAATTGGTAATGCATTAAGCCAGCCTTGAATCTGAGGTATCTTCTGCACGATTGTCTTATTGGGACGTGCAGGTATGCCTCTTTTAGGTCTAATGTCACCAGCCAAGCATTCTTGCCCAGCATGGGCAGAAGCTGCTGCAAAAGTCAGCATTTTGAATTTTGGAATGTCCAGGTATTTGTTCAAAATTGATAAATCCAGTATTGGCCGCCAGGCCTTGTACTTTCTGGGTACCAAGAATAGTCTTGAGTAAAAACCTTGTCCTTTTTCCTGTTCTGGTACTAGCTGAATGGCCCCCATATCCATGAGGGACGTAACCTGTTTCTGTGCCTCTGCCCATTGATTTTTTGGCAGATCTGGCCAACTGCCTGCCATTGGCAGAGTATGGAAATGGAATCTGTATCCCTGTGATACTATGTTTAGCACCCACTTGTCCTGGGGTATTAACTGCCAGTTTTGAGCAAAAAGTGCTAATTTTCCCCCTAAGGGTGCTGCCAAAAGATAAGTGCTTGGTGCAGGCAGAGGGAAGTCATTGGGACTGTTTTCTGTAGTTTTGCACTTTATCTCATCCAGATTTGGAGGTAGAAGCGCCCCATTGCTTTGACCTGCATGAATCTTGCGCCTGGTATTTGGAACCCTTAGGGCATCTGGATTTGCCCCTTTGAGCTCTGTCTGACACAGGAAAGGACCAATTTTTTGTAGGCCAGTGTCTACTGAATCTTGCTGGCTGCACTTGTAAGAAGTCTTTTACAATTTGCATAGACTTAGCTTTGTCTTCCATTTTCTTTAAAACCTCTTCTGTCTTAATACCAGAGTATCATGCTGTAAAGGTGCATCTAGCAATTTAGCTTTAACATGATCAGGCAAATTTTGTTCCTTTAGCCAGGCATGCCTCCTAATCACAGATCCAGTAACTGCGGCCCTGCAGGAGTCCTCTAAGGAATCATAACCACATTGCAAAGTATGCTTTCCAACCTGTTCAGCTGCATGCAATAAATCCTGCAATTCTTTATTTTCTGCACATTCCGAAATCAACATCATTTTCTGTTTCAGCAATCCCATAACATGTTGTTGATACTTGAGCATATGAAATTGACAGTTTAAGGCCCTAATTGCCAAGGTTGCAGATGTATAAAAGTACAGTTTTGTACCTACCATAAATGTAGATGTTCGAGTGTAAACACTGCTGCAGTCATTACACTTGCATTATATCCTGCCGTCAGGTGGTTCCCCAGTCAGCCTGAGTTCCAAAGTCTTGGTCCGGCGTCGGTTGCTGTCGCCTCTTCCCTGACGTCAGTGCAACAGGGGTATACAAGATGCAGCAGACGCCATTTTCTTCAGTTTTTCTTGCCTCAGATGGCAGGTGCCCCAAATAGGTAGGCAATTCAAATTGCTAGTAAAACATACAAAAGAAAAGCAAACAACCATTTTAAATTACCAGCAAATAATCCCCATAGGTAATATGGGTAGATGACCTAGGTACGTACCACAAATCAAGAGGGGAAGGAGGGAGGGTAACCTGGACTGCAGCAGTGTTTACACTCGAACATCTACATTTATGGTGGGTACAAAACTGTACTATGTTCATCGTGTTACACTGCTGCAGTCATTACACTTGGGTGGAATCCCAAAGCTAAGGTAGGGAGGCTGGATCTATAAGGCATTAGGGGTGGCTATAAGGCCCTGCAGCACAGCAGTGGTGAAGCCAGCTCTGAATTTGGAGTATAAAGGCAAATGGTAATGTTTGGTGAAGGTATGCACAGAATTCCATGTTGCTGCTTACAAAATATCCTTGGTAGGCACTCCTCTGAGGTAGGCAGTTGAAGTGGCTGTTGCCCTGGTGGAGTGAGATCTAATGCTGCTAGGTACAGGTTTCCCATGGTGGGTATAGCAAAAACATATACAATGTCCTTTCCATTTTGAAATAGTCTGTTTTGAAATGGCTTTTCCCTTGTGCTCCTGCAGCATATGCTACCAATAATTGCTCAGATTTTTTGAAAGCTTTGGTTTAGTCCAAGTAGAAGTGTAACTGCCTGTGAATGTCCAAAGAATGTAGTAGTCTCTCCCCTTTGTTCTGTGATTTTGGATAAAAATTTGGCAAGTGAATAGTTTGGTTTAGAGCCACACTTGATACCACCTTTGGCATAAATGTAGGGTTAGTTCTTAAGGACACCCTGTCCTGGTGGAAGATGAGGAAAGGTTCCACTGCCATTAGTGCCTGTAATTCTGAAACTCTTCGTGCTGATGTTATTGCCAGTAGCAGAGCAGTTTTCTAAGAGATGCATTTTAATTCTGCTGTGTTAGCTGGCTCAAAAGGAGGTAAAGTTAATTTTTCCAAAACAAAGTTGAGGTCCCAAGTTGGTGTAGGTGCTCTACGGGGCGGTCTCATGTTTTTAGCCCCTCTGAGGTACTGTTTGAGCAAAGGATTAGAAAAAAATGGTGGATCCGTGTTGTAATGAGCAGAAATGGCTGAGGCATGGATCTTGATGGATGAGAAGGAGAGGCCCTTGTCCAGCATCTCAGTTAAGTATTGAAGTATCTGAGGAATGTTTGGGACAAGAGGGTCAAGGCTGTGCACCTGGGTTCCAGGCACAGAATCTCTTCCATTTATCCGAATAGGCTTTCCTGGTGCTAGGCCTTCTGGCCTCCAGAATGACATCCATAACAGCTTTGGAGAGAGGCAATGCTTGCTTGACTAAGGAATTTTCCATGCAGCTAGATTTAAGGTCTTTAGCTGGCTGTGAAAGATCTGATTGTTGTGCTGTGTCAACAACTGTGGGATTTGAGGCAAAATCCAGGGTGGTTCTTGTGCTAAGTTCTTTAAGATTGGGTACTAGTGCTGGCGTGGCCAGTCTGGTGCAATCAGGATCATCTTTGGCTCTTCCTGCCTGGCTTTTATGAGTACCTTTGGAAGGAGAGGTAAAGGAGGGAAAGCCTTTACTTGTAGTTTTTTCCAGCTGAATGAGAGGGCATCCACTTTCCATGCTTGTGGATGGTAGCTCCTTGTGCAGAATTTCTGTAACTGGCAGTTCATTGGGGATGCAAACAGATCTATGTCCGGTCTCCACCATTTTTGTGTTATCATTCTGAATATTTGTGGGTTCAATTTCCATTCGTGGGGATCCATGATGTTTCTGCTTAGGTCGTCTGCCAGTGTTTTTTTCTCTCCTGGCAGGAATTGCGCTTGCAGATGAACTTGGTGGTTTAAAGCTGTGTTTCACAAGGTCATGGCTTGTCTGCAGAGGGGGTAGGAGTGTGTGCCCCCTTGCTTGTTTATGTACCACATAACTGTGGTGTTGTCTGTCTTTAGTAGTAATTGTCCAGGATGCAGCAGGTCCTTGAAAGATATAATTGCATTTTGTACAGCTAGCATCTCTTTTTGATTGATGTGAAGATGTCTTTGCTCTGTGGGCCACTCGCCCTGAATACATTTTCCTGCCATGTGTGCTCCCCAGGCATAATCCGATGCATCTGTTGTCAGTGTTTGCCTGGCTGTGGGTTGAGTAAAAGGCTGTCCCTTGCTGAGGTGACAAGCTTGAGCCCACCATCAAAACTCCTGTTGAAGGCAAGGAATTAGTGGTATAACTGTTTCCAAACTTTGACAGTGTTGAGACCATACACTCTTTAGGTACCATTGTGTGTTTGTGTCTTTCGGCTTTTCCCGGTTAGGGGTCGTCACAGCGGAACTATATGCAGTCTGGCATATGGAATTAGTAGTATGCAAGATGCCATGTAGCCCAAGGCCTGCAGAATTTTTCTTGCAGGGAGTTGGGTCTTTGTTGCCATTAAATGAAAGTAATGAGTCAGTTGTCCTTGCTTGTCTGGCGTGAGATAAGCCATCTGGGCCATTGTGTTCAAGCTGGCACCCAGGAATATTATCTGTTGTGAGGGCACTAGTTTTGATTTCTTTTTGTTTACTGTGTACCCCAGGCAACTTAATAACTTTTTTACGTAGGTCAGATGCTTTAGAAGAATGTCCTTGCTCTCTGCTTGAATCAGGCAGTCGTCCAGGTATGGATAAATTTGAATTCCTTTTTGCCTGCAAAATGCAATTACTGGTGCCAGGCACTTTGTGAAGACCCTGGGCGCAGTAGATAAGCCAAAGGGCAGTGCAGAGAATTATTAGCGCATTGAACCAGCTAGAAATCTGAGGTATCTTCTGCAGTTTTGTCTGATAGGGACATGCAGGTATGCCTCTTTGAGGTCCAAAGTCACGAGCCAATCTTTCTTGCCCAGCATGGGAAGAAGCTGCTGTAGTGTTGTCAACATTTTGAATTTCGGAACATCCAGGTAAGTGTTTAGACAAGAAAGATCCAGAAAGGTTCTCCAGCCTTTGTCCTTTCTGGAAACCAGAAAGAGTCTTGAGTAAAATCCTTGTCCTTGCTCTTGTGGTGGTACCTTTTGAATAGCACTCTTGTCCATGAGTACTGTAATTTGTTTTTGAGCCTCTGCCCATTGATTTGGTGGCAGATTTGGCATTCCTTTTAACCTTGGCAGAGTGTGAAAGTGGAACCTGTAACCTTGAGATATAATGTTGAGAACCCATTTGCCTTTGGTGATGCAATGCCAATTGTGACAGAAAAGTGCCAGTTTTCCTCCCAAGGGGGCTGCCAAGAGAGAGCTGTTTGGCAGCTGTAGTGGAAAGTCATTGAGGCTGCTTTTTATAAGGTCAATGCCTGTCTTCCCCTTCTTTCGGGCCTGGTGTACCCCATTGTCGAGGTCTGTAAGGGCCTTGTGCCTGACCTCTACCTCTTCGACATCTACATCTGCCCCTTTGAGGTCTGTCTGTGACTGGAAAGGACCGATTCTTTGTTGGCCAATTTCTGCTAAAACGAGGAGGCTGAACTTGTAAGAAATCTTTCACTGTTTGCATAGATTTTGCCTTATCCTCCATTTTTTTAATACCTCCTCTGCCTTAACTCCAAACAACACATCCCGCAACAAAGTTGCATCTAATAATTTGGCCGTAACATGATCTGGTAACGTACGTTCTTTTAACCAATCATGCCTTCTAATGACAGAGCCTGTAACTGCTGCTCTACAGGAGGCCTCTAAGGAATCAAACCCACACTGCAAAGAATGTTTTTCCACTTGTTCAGCTGCATGCAATAAATCCGGCATTTCTTTAAAATTAGGAGGATCTAAATCTGGAAGCATCTTTTGTTTCAACTGAGACATTAAAAATTGCTGATATTTTAGCATGTGAAACTGGCAATTTAAGGCTCTCATTGCTAACGTTGCAGACATATATACTTTCTTTCCCCATCTGTCTAATGCTCTGGAATCTCTGTCAGAGGGGACTGGGTTTTTAGCTGATGAGGCCTTAATCCCTTTGGGTCCCTGACAAATAGTTTCAGGGTCAGCAACAGGGCTTTTGTACAGAAATTTGAGAGAGTCAGGGACTCTAATATCCATCAGGTTTAACTGGGACTAGAGGTAAGGAGTCAGGGTTTAAGATGGATTCAGTGTACACATCATCCACAATATGTAATACTGGCGGGATTGCAAGGGGTCTGTGTTGAGGCAATAAAAGGAAGTCTCTGAGCCTTTTCTTGGATTCTGAGTAATCCTGGCCTTCCCAATGGAAATGTTCCTTCATGGTATGTAAGGTCTCCCCCAAAGGAGTAGTCCTCAGGCGGAGAGGCTAATGGAATTGATTCCTCAGCATCAGAATCCTCATAAGGGGGTAAGGAATATCCTAGGTCCGAGGATGAGTTTGAGGAAATGGACACCTGGTCGAAAGATTCATAGTCTGCATCTAGTCTGGGCCTTTTATCAGGAGGGGGATTTGACCCCCTGATCAGGGTGATTAGGTCTTCGGCCATTTTTACCATTTGTTTCTTAGGAATGGAGGCCTGTCCTGGAGAGTGCTGTGTCTGCTTCTTTGCTTTTAAGGGGGGCTTAGACTTCGCAGAGGGTTTAATGGTTAACTGGGAAGGTCTGAAAACATCCTCTGTAGCTGTGGATTGCTCAGCTACTTCGGTTCCCTCTGTAGGGTTAGGTTCAGTAAGCTGAAAACCTAGTGCGTCCGAAGGCCCAGCCAGCTCCACGTGGGAGTCGGAGGCGGTCTGTGGTTCTGTGGAAGCGGTCGTCAGGGGCTGCCGTAGGCACCTCGCTGAAAACCGGAGAACCAGCGACCGGCCTAGAAGAGGCCTTGTCGTCAGTTTTGGGCCTCGGATGCCTGTCCTTTTCCTTGTGCTTTTTATGTATTCCAGTCATCGGAAGTTCCGACGGCATGGTGTAATTGAATTTTCTGCCAAAATAATGTCGGGCAAAATCAAACCGACATTTAATGGTGCGCTTGTTAAACCTAGCACAAAACCGACAACCAGTGAAGTCGTGGTCTGGGCCTAGGCATGGAATACAATAGGAGTGGAAATTCTTATGAGGTATTTGCTTCCCACAAGAAATACAATTATTAACTTTTACTGACATCGGTCTGAGGCAAGAAAAAGTTTCCCCAATGGGGTACTAAGATTTTTAAGAAGACTTCGGTTCTGGATTTGGAATGAAAATCTCAGGAGTCGGCCGACTGGCACTTGCGAACTGCTTCTGCTTCGGGCACCGCGCGGCAAGAAAGACTGAAGAAAATGGTGTCGGCTGCATCTTATATACCCCTGTTGCACTGACATCAGGGAAGAGGCGACAGCAACCGACGCCGGACCAAGACTTTGGAACTCTGGCCGACTGGGGAACCGCCTGATGGCAGGATAACCCAAGTGTAATGACTGCAGCAGTGTAACACGATGAACATCCTTTTTTCCCCATCTATCCAGTGCCCTTGAATCTCTGTGGGGGGGGGGGTAGGATTTTTTGCTGTTGAGGCCTTAACTCCCTTTGAACCCTGTGAAATAGTTTCAGGATCAGCAGCAGGGTTTCTAAATAAAAATGTATGAGAGTCAGGGACCATGTAATCTCTGTCAGGCTTGCTGGGAGCCGGAGGTAAGGAGTCAGAGGTCAAGCTTGACTCCGAAAAAACATCATCCACAATGTCTAAAACAGGGGGTATGGCTAAAGGCCTGTGCTGAGGGAGAAGGAAATCCCAGTCTCTCTTTTTTGATTCTGAAAAATATTGACTCTCCCAGTGAAAATGCTCCCTCAAAGTATGCAAACTTTCTCCAAATGAATAATCCTCAGGAGGGGATGCAGATGGTATAGACTCCTCTGCATCTGAATCCTCATAGGGAGGTACAGATAATTCCTGATCAGAAGAGGAATCATGAACCAAACAAAGGTGCAATAGTGCTTGTAAAAAACTTTAAAACCCAAAAGAAGCACTATTCGTTGCGAGTCCAATACCTTCTTTATTGTAACACCAAATAAATTAAGTGCTTTCGTCAGTTGAAACTTGACCATCAGAATTAAATACAAAAGATAAAACCCTGCTTTAATATATGGACTACTAGTCAGTGATTGGTCCAGTAATTTAAACAATTAACAAGTCCATTAACTTAATTGAGATTTAAAATACCAAAGGTTAATTTATCACATCTAATAAAATTTCTGCAAAATTCTTAATGTTCTAAAAACATTGTAGCAGTACAATATGTAATGGTAAAAAGCACAAATATCACAAGTAAATAAATATGTATTATTTGTATACAAATATCAACTGTTTCTCATTTTACTTAAACTTGTTCTGCCCTTTCCTTTAAAACTGGTGCCAAATTCAAACATTCATTTAAGCCAGGGGAAGCATTTGCTGCAAGCCTAAGCTGCCATATCAATTCCTTTTTCAATAATAGATTTTGCCAGTCTCCACCTCTGGCTTCCAAACGAACTAAATCTAAAATAGCAAAATGAAAACCTGTATAATCATTACATGTCATACTATGTTTATACAAAGCATTTGTAGCTTTTTTATTTTTTATGTCATACAAATGCTCAGAATTCTTGTCTTGAGAAGCCTCTCAGTCTTCCCAATATAGAAAGAACTACAGGTGTCACACATAGCAATATAAACTAACTTGCTAGAAAAACAGTTGCCTCTCCTAGGGTAAACTGTATTATTGTTCTGGTTTTTCAAACATATTTTAGCATCCTGTAAGATGTAAGAAAAATATTTACATCTCCCACAACACCTAGTACCATTGTTAATGACTTAATCTGTTACAAGACATTTTGGTCCACTTTCTAGAATCTTTTTCAAATTAAATCCAATTTTTGTAGTAAACACTGTTTTTTCACCCAAAACTTGATATTTGTCATGGTCAACTTTAAATATGCTCCAGTTCTTATGCAAAACATCTTTAACTTGTTGATATAGGGGACTGTATTGTAAAATACAAGTATGCTCAAAATTGGTTTCATTAAGTTTTTTATCAGTCTTATCAGAAGTTTCATTTTTTTCTAGTCCCTTACCTAATAATGGGGTATATCTCTCACCCCATTCAACGTACACTTCATAAAGAGTTTTTTCCACCAGACCCATAGGGTAACCCCTATCCAAAAACATGTTTTTTAGATATTCAAACTCAGGTTGAATATCTTCCACAGAAGATGTCATTCTAGCTACCCTAATTGCTTGACCCTTAATTATACTTTTCTTCTGACTGAAAGGATGATGACTGTTAAAATGTAGATAATTATTACAAAAAGTTTTCTTACGGTATATTTTTGATTTAAATTTGTCCTTATCTTTAATAATGACTGTATCAAGATAACTAATTTCATTAGCATCAAACTGAAAAGTGAACTTCAAAAAACTGGTAGTACTGTTGAGATATTGGATGAATAAAGGAATAGTCTCAACTGTTCCCTTCCAAAAAAATAAAAATATCATCCAAAAATCTACAGTAGTAATGAATGTAATCAAAACATTCACTTCCAAACACATATTCTCTCTCCCATCCTAGTAAAACGATGTTTGCATAAGTTGGGGCGCAAGCAGCACCCATTGCCACACCTCTAACCTGCTGGAAATATTCTCCCTCAAAAAACAGGTAGTTGTGGTCTAATATAAGTTCCTTCACTTCACAAGTTAACTTGATTTCATCACCATTCATAGTAGACAGATTATATAAAGTCTCCTCAAAATAAGCTAACCCTCCTTGTTTAGGAATACAAGAGAACAAATCCATTACATCAATGGTTACAAAATAACCTTCAGCATTCCATATATGACTTTTTAGTTGACCCAAAAAGTCCCAAGAGTCCTTGACTAAATGTGGACACCTTTCTACAACATGTTTGATCTTCTTGTCCACATACACAGATAAATTATGGGTTTTAGACCCAGTTGCCGCCACTATAGGTCTGAAAGGTGGATGTTCTAAGCTCTTATGTACTTTAAGTATACCAAATATGCCAGGGAGTTTAGGATGTTGTTAGTTAAAAAAACATAAACTACCCCTGTAATTCTTTGTTCCATCAAATATTCATACAGAAAACTATCAATTCTCTGATATGCTATATGTATTTGGTTTTTTGAACATATGGAGTAGTTATTAACATTGAATAGAATTCCCTGCATAATACTGGTATAATCAGTACTGTTAAATAAAACAATACCACCCCCTTTGTCCAGCGCCATTATGCGTATGCTTTTGTCATTTCTTAAATTTTGCAACAGGGTTCTTTCTGTTACTAAGGTTATAAAACATTCTCTTGTGTTTACCCCAAATTTTGTATATATCATTCTTAACTACCTTCTCAAACATATTAATTAATGGGTCTAAAGGGGGATTAAACATACTACTTTAGGAAAGTCTGTGTTCATTTTCATAACTTTAGAATGAAATAGTTGTAAATTCAATTTTCTCATGTAAAGTTGGATATCAACTAAGGTGTTAGCAATGTCTGGAATTTTAATAGGTACAAATTTAAAACCTTTAGAAAAAAGAGAGAAATATTCTGGCAAGATTTCTCTATCAGTATAATTATAAATATTGAAACCATTCAAAACATTTTGTATTGACTTGTTACTAGAATTCTCATTTAGAATTGAAGTCACTACCACCTTGGGGCCTCCATATGTTTCTGGAATACCTTGTTGTAAGTCGCTTGTTTGCGATTCGCTATTCTTTTGGAGCATCGTGGTAAAAGAAAATCCTGGTATTCAAAAGGTAGTTGTTCTTCCCTTTCAAAACATTCTTCTTCCTCCCCAGTAATTTCTAAATCTATAGGGCCTAAAATGTTATCATTTACTGACCTAAAGGGAGACTGAACATCAATATTCCCTTGGTTATAAACAAAAAGTTTCAGTAGGATATGTATTGCCACTTTGATACTGTTTTAAATCTCGGTCCAATTTTTTTGCTTTCTTATTAAATGTCCCATCACATTTTCTGTCTACCCTGTTTAAAATCTTACAATATAAACCTTGATTTTGTTCAAACAATAGGTCGGTTACTATCATTTGGTTTATATTTTCTACTTCCCTTTGTAAATCAACTTCCATTTTCTCATAAAATGAAAACAGTTTTCATAATCAATTCAAGCCCCCATTTATCAAACATAGTTGTTAACTCACAAACATTTTCTTTGTTATAATAAACACCAAAAGGAAACTTAAAAATTCTCAACCCCTGTGGTACCACTTTCTTCTTTAAACATTTATTCAAATAACAAATTTTTATTTGACAAAGCTTGTATTTTAACAATCTTTTCTCAAAAACAAAAATCATGTCTTTCAATGATTTAAAATAATTAAAAGTCTGTTTTTTTCTTTTTGGATGGTTTGAATCAACACAAGTTGACCTGGAAAAAGAATAATGTTTTTTGATAATGTCCCCATAGTTGAATTGTTTTGAAGTACCAATTTGTGTATTTAAGTCACAGTTCCTAACACCAGTGAAAGGCAGTTCACAATTTCTCACTTTGCTCCCATTATTGACTCTCCCAGTGAAAATGCTCCCTCAAAGTATGCAAACTTTTTCCAAATGAATAATCCTCAGGAGGTGATGCAGATGGTATAGACTCCTCTGCATCTGAATCCTCATAGGGAGGTACAGATAATTCCTGATCAGAAGAGGAATCAGAAGAAATAGAAACCTGATCTGAAGATTCATAATCAGTGTCTTGCCTAGGCCTCTGATCTGGAGGGGGATGGGTACCCCTGATCAAGGTAATAAGGTCTTCAGCCATTTTGATCATCTCTTTTTTTAGGTATAGAGGCCTGTGCACGTGGCTCATGCGCCATTTCTTTAGTTTTAGAAGTTGCTTTTGTCTTTGATTTTGCAGCTGTTGTCAGTTTGATATACAAATGTTGAGGCCTGAATACACCCTCAGAAACCTGTGCCTGCTCAGCGGCTCCGGACCCAGCCGAGGGAGATACATCCGTGGGTCCAATACTTTGAGCATCTCGCAGCATGGGTGTCGGTAGGAGCCTGCAACTCGAAAGTAGCGGGTATCAGGGGCTGCGAAAGCACCTGAGTACCGGAGACTGGCTTATGAGAAGCTTCGTCGTCGGTTTTGGACCTCGACTGTCTCTCTGTCCTTTTCTTTGCGTTTTTTTATGTACTCTGTTAGTTGGATTGCTATCTGATGACATTTCTGGGTAGTTAAATCTGTTTCCAAAATACTTTGAGGCAAAAATATACCGACGCTTAATAGTGCGTTGGTTAAATCTAGCACAAAACCGACAGCTAGGCACGTTGTGATCAGGGCCTAGGCAAGGAATACAGTACAAATGGAAATCCTTATGAGGTATTTGCTTCCCACAAGTAATACAATTAACTTTTTCTGACATCAGTATGGAGCAAGAAAAAAAAGTTTCCCCAACAGGGTACTTCACTTTAGTGAAGACTTTGATTCTGAAACTCTAACGCAAATATTTCAGTAGTCGGCTGACCGGCACTTGCGAAATGCTTCTGCTTCGGGCACCGTGCGACAAGAAAGACTAAAGAAATGGCGTCGGCTGCATGCTATACACTCCTGACAACCTGACGTCATGGAAGAGGAGACAGCAACCGACGCAGGATCCAAGACTTTGGAATTCAGTCCGACTGAGGGCAACCTGCCAGCAGATAATGACTGCAACAGTGAAACACGAAGAATATTTTGGTAGTTCTGTTGAGAGAGTAGGTAAGGTGTCTGAGGCAGGTGCCATGGAGGAAGGTGTGACACATTGCGCAGGAGTGGGTACCAGTGTTGAATCATATTTGGTTTGTCCTGCCTGACTTTTAGTAGAACTTTGGAGAGCAGAGGCAGAGGGGGAAAAGCATAGACTGATAGGTTTTTCCAGCTGAATGATAGAGCATCCAACTTCCAAGCTTCTTCGTGATGAATTCTTGTGCAGAATTTGTCCAACTGATAGTTCTGGGGTGAGGCAAAAAGATCTATGTCTGGGCTCCCCCATTTGTGTCAACATGTTGAAAACTTGTGGTTCCAGTTTCCATTCGTGTGGGTCCATAAGATTTCTGCTTAGTTTGTCTGCCAAGAGTATTTAGCTTTCCTGGCAGGAACTGAGCTTGTAGTTGTATTTGGTAGGTCAAGGCCATGTTCCACAATGCCATGGCTAGTCTACAAAGGGGGTAGGAATGTGTAACCCCCTGCTTGTTTATGTACCACATTACTGTGGTGTTGTCTGTCTATAATTAGTTGTCCTGGATAAAGGTAGTCCTTGAAGGCTGTCAGTGCATTCTATACAGCTAGCATCTCTTTCTGATTGATATGTAGGTGCATTTGATTTGGGCTCCATTTGCCCTGAATGCACTTCCCTGCCAGATGCGCCCCCCCATGCATAGTCTAATACGTCTGTAGTTAGGGTTTGGATGGCAGGGGGTGGAGTGAATGGTAGTCCCTTGTTTTGGTGGCAGGCCTCTGTCCACCATAGGAACTGTAGTTTCAGACAAGGTATGATAGGAATCATTGTTTCCAGGCTGTGACAATGTTGACTCAATAAACGTTTTAAGTACCATTGAAGTTTCCTCATATGCAGTCTTACATATGGAATTAGAAGAATGCAGGAGGCCATGAACCCCAAGGCTTGCAGAATTTGTCCTGCAGATAGCAGGGTTTTTGTGGCCACCTGTTTGAAGTAAGTCACCAATTGAATTTGCTTTTCTGGTGTAAGTTAAGTCATCTGGGCAGTTGTATGCAAGCTTGCACCCAGGAATGTAATTTTTTTGAGAGGGTACCAGTTGTGATATCTTTTTGTTTATGGTGTACCCTACACAAGTTAGAACCCTTTTTACAAACGCCAGATGCTTTTGAAGAATGTCCTTGCTTTCTGCCTGAATTAGACAATCGTCCAAGTATGGATATATCTGAATATTTGTTTGCCTGCAAAATGCAATTACTGGAGCCAGGCACTTTATGAAGACCCTGGGCGCAGTAGGTAAGCCAAAGGGCAGTGCAGAGAACTGGTAATGCTAGTCTGATTTGAAGCGGAGGTATCTTCTGCAAGATTCCCTGATTGGGATATGCAGGTAAGTCTCTTTCAAGTCTAGAGTTACCAACCAGGCATCTTTGGCCAGCATAGGTAGCAACTGTTGAAGAGTCAGCATCTTGAATTTCGGAATGTCCAGAAATGTGTTTAGAGTGGATAAGTCAAGAATTGGACGCCATGATTTGTCTTTTCTGGGTACCAGGAAAAGTCTTGAATAGAAATCTTGTCCCTTTTCCTCTTCTGGTACTGGTTGAATAGCCCCCATGTTCATGAGGGACAGAACTTGTTTCTGGGCCTCTGCCCACTGATTTGGGGACAGATCCGGCTATCCGTTTGGGATTGGCAACGTGTGGAAATGAAATCTGTATCCCTAGGATACTATATTTAAAACCCATTTGTTCTGGGTAATAAGTTGCCAGTTTCGTGCATGAAGTGCTAGTTTTCCCCCCAAAGGGGCAGCTAAAATAAGTGCTTGGTGACTGTAGGGGAAGTCATTGAGACTGTTTACCATAGGGAGGTGCCTTGTTGTTTCCAGATTTGAAGGTGGAGGCACCCCATTGTTTTGATTTAAATGTTCCTTGTGATTGAAACCTGGAGCCTTTGGAATGTCTTGATTTGACTTGAGCAGCTCTCGATGGGACTGGAAAGGATCAGTTCTTAGTAGGCCAGTGCCTACTAAATCTTGGAGGTTGCACTTGTAAGAAATCTTTCACAGTTTGCATAGATTTAGCTTTATTTTCCATCTTTTTTAACACTTCTTCAGCCTTATTACCAAAGAGACGGTCCTGTTGTAAAGGAGCATCCAACAATTTTGCTTTAACATGGTCAAGCAGAGTTTGCTCTTTGAGCCAAGCATGCCTTCTTAGCACAGATCCAATTACAGCAGCTCTGCAAGAGGCCTCCACGGAATCAAACCCACATTGCAAAGTATGTTTTCCAACTTGTTCAACTGAATGTAATAAATCCTGCAAATCTTTATTTTCCACACAGTCAGAGTAACAATTTTCTGTTAAAGTTGTCCCATAATATGCTGTTGATATTTAATCATATGAAATTGACAGTTTAAGGCCCTGATTGCCAAGGTTGCAGACGTGTAAACCTTCTTACCCCATCTATCCAGCGCGCTGGAATCTCTATCAGAAAGGGTAGGATTTTTAGCAGTAGAGGCCTTAATGCCCTTGGGACCCTGAGAAATGGTTTCAGGATCAGCAAAACGATTTTTGAAAAGGAATTTGTGGGAGTCAGGAACCCTGTAGTATCTGTCTGGCTTACAAGGAGCTGGAGGCAGAGAATCAGGAGTCGCACTAGATTCTGAAAAAACATCATCAACGATTTCTAGAACAGGAGGTATAGCCAAAATGCCTATGCTGAGGAAGAAGAAAATTCCTAAGTCTCTTTTTAGATTCAGAAACATCCTGACTTTCCCAGTGGAAATGTTCCCTTAAGGTATGCAAAGTTTCCCCAAAAGAAAAATCCTCAGGGGGAGAAGCAGAAGGAATGGAATCTTCTGCATCAGAGTCGACATAAGTAGGAATAGACAAATCCTGTTCATTAGAAGAGTCAGAAGAAACAGAATCCTGTTCAGATTCATAATCAATGTCTTGCCTAGGCCTCTTAGAAGGAGGGGGTTGGCTACCCCTGATCAGAGTAATCAAATCTTCAGCCATTTTGATCATTTGTTTTTTAGGCATAGGGGCCTGCACATGTGGTTTTTTAGACATAGATTTAGATTTTGGCCTTAGTTTTGAAGATGGCGTCGGTCTAATATACAAATATGCAGGCCTGAAAACACCCTCAGAAGCTGGTGCCTGCACAGCAGCTCCGGACCCATCTAACGTAGAGACATCCACGGGTTCCATAACTGTAGCATCTCACGGCATACCGGACTCCGAATGGGTCTCAGTAGAGGCCTGCGAATCAGAAGTAGCAGGTATCAGGGGCTGCGAAAGTGCCTGAGTACCAGCGAACTGGCGACTGGCTTAGGAGAAGCGTTGTCAGTTTTGGACCTCGACGGTCTGTCTTTTTCTTTGCATTTTTTACGTATTCCGGTAGTCAGATTGCTAACCAACGGCATTTCTGGATACTTAAATCTTGAGCAAAAATATTTAGAAGCAAAAATATACAGACGTTTAATCGTGCGTTGATTAAATTTAGCACAAAACCGACAGCAAGGCACGTTGTGGTCAGGGCCTAGGCAAGGAATACAGTACAAATGAAAATCCTTATGAGGTATTTGCTTCCCACAAGTAATGCAATTACTAACTTTTACTGACATCGTTAAGGAGCACGAAAAAGTTTCTCCAATGGGGTACTTACTTTTCGTTGAAGACTTCAGTTCTGAAACTCGAAAACGAAAATTTCAGGAGTCGGCTGACTGGCACTTGCAAACTGCTTCTGCATCTGGAGGCAAGAAAGACTGATGTAATGGCGTCGGCTGCATGTTTTATACCCCTGAAGACCTGACGTCACGGATGAAGGGACAGCAACTGACGCAGGACCCAAGACTTTGTTAATAAGTCCGACTGAGGGCAACCTGCCAGCAGATTACCCAAATGTAATGACAGCAACAGTGAAACACGAAGAACATGCTGTTATGTTCCTGCAGTGCTAGAAGAATTGCTCATTATCTTGGGTACATTGGCATGCAACTTGGTCTCCTGGGACACCCACGTGCCTTGGACTGGTCGCCCCAGATAATGCCCCCCACCCTAGCTGGGAGTCGTTCTTGATCAACATGGCAATTGGTGATGGAAGGATGAATGGACACCCTAAAATAATGCCTGCAGAGTGAAGCCACCAGAGCAGAGATCCCTTGCAAAGTCGCAATACTTGTAAGGGAAAACGGAAGATTCCAGAGTAGTGACCATTAAACCGCTAACGTCTACTGTAATATTCTCATGTGGAAACGAGCCATGGGCAGGAGAGTTATGGTCACCACTGAACCCATTGCCCTGAGAACTAAACTGGCTGGGGGCTGAGGTATGGATAGAATTGGTTTGATGCGACTTCTTAGATTCATTACCCTGTCTGTTGTCAGGTAAGCACAGGATGTCCTTGTATTCAAACGAGCCCCGATGAAATCTATGACCCGAACCAGATCCAACTGGGATTTCTGCATGTTGATAGCCCTAAAGTTGGGGGTAGCCATAGTAAATAGTCTCTGGCTTGAATGAGCAGATGCCTGACTGGAGTGGTTAGAAGCCAGTTGTCCAGATACAGAAAACTCTGGTAGGCCTGCAGTCTGCGATGCACTGCCATCACTGCCAAGCATTTGGTAAACACCCTGGGGGCTGTGGTGAGACCAAAAGGGAGTGACCTGAACTGGTAATGACTGGTTCGCAGCCTGAAATGTAGGAAATGCCTGGAGCGTCTGTCCATTTTTATATGGTAGAACGCGTCTTACAGGTCTGCAAGCCACATTCAATCAGCCAACTTTGAGACAGGAAAGATAGACTGGATCGTGACCATCCTGAACTTTGTGTACATTGATTTGTACAGAGGGTCATATCCAGACTAGGTCACAGGTCCCCTGTCTTTTTGGGTATTAAAAAGAATCTGGAATAAAAGCCCGATCCGACTTGATCAGGTAGACCTCTTGCATGAATCTTTTTTGCAAAAACTTTCCTAGTTCGTGGGCAGCGTCCTCCCTCTGACTGGGTGGAACATCGCGGGGGTTACGTTTCATCTTGAGAGTTTCCAGAAGGGGAATAAAGTATCCTCAGGATATGATCCTTAGCACCCATTTGTCACTTGTGATGGCCTCTCAGGCTTCTGAGTGTAAAATGAATCACCTCCTGACTGCCTACAGAAGAGGACAGTCGGGCAACTGTTGAGAATCGCTGGAAGGGCTTATCCTGAGAGGCTTTCCACGACCCCCGATTTTGCAGACCCCCCCGTGGCCAAGTGGGCAGCATCTTCCATTCTGATTATTCCCCCCTCTGCCCCAAGGAGAAAATTCTCCCCGAGTGTCATGAAAATAACCTTGCGACTTCCGAAATCACATTTTCTTACTACTACACTGTTTCCTGGAGAAGGTCCTTTGTGGGGTAGAGAAATGTATTCAGACATTAGACAAAATCTTTCTGTCCTTCTCACTCCAGCAAAGATTCTCACGAACAGCTGGTCCAAATAAGGTGGAGCTTGCAAAGGTGGTGTTAAAAAAGGCTTGTTTGAAAGGCTCCGCAAAATCGCATAGTCACCCAGGTATGCTGCCTCATGGCAATGCCCGAATCGGCAGCCCTTGAGGTACTCTCTGCCTCATGGGAAATCAAGCTCATTGGCGCATGGGGTTCAGCTAGAAAGTTCCTTTCCTAAGTCCTTTTGTAGCCTATTAAAGTGAGATAAATAGTTTAATGCTCCCAAGGTGAACGTGGAAAAGGCAAAAACTCTTTTGCCAAGTCCGTCCAAAGCTCGGGATTCCTTATTCGGGGGATGGACACAGGAGCTCTCCTGGGCAAGCTCCTCTTTGGTGGCTGCCACAACCACCATGGGTATAGTAGAGTTGTGTACACTTACCATAAATGTAGATGTTCGAGTTTATTCACTGCGGCAGTCATCACATTTGAGTTATCCGCCTGCAGGTAGCCCTCAGCCGGCCTGAATACCAGAGCCTTCGGATTTCTGCGTCGGATGCTGTCGCTTCTTCCATGATGTCAGATCGTCAGGGGAATAAAAACATGCAGCCAATGCCATTACATCAGTTTTTCTTGCCCCAGATGTCAGGTGCCCCCACAACAGGAAGCAATTAAATGGTATCGTAAACCCACATCAAAAAGCAAATACACAAGTAAAAATAGATATACCAACCAGAAGGAGAGGTAGAGCCAAGAGAAGTCAGGGGGCTGGAGGGAGGGTAACCAGGACTGCAATAGTGAATACACTCAAATCTATATTTATGGTAAGTGTACACAACTGTACTATGGTCTTCATGTTTCACTGTTGCAGTCATCACATTTGGGTTGATTCCCAAAGCTAAGGAAGGGAGGAGGAGGTTAAAGAGCACTAGGGCCAGCTATTAATCCCTGCAAGACTGCAGTGGCAAATCCAGCTCTGGATTTAGAAAAGACAGGCAAGTGGTAATGCTTGGTGAAGGTATGTACAGAACTCCAGGTAGCAGCTTCTAGGATGTCCCGGGTAGGGACCCCTCTGAGAAATGCCACAGAGGTAGATACAGCCCTGGTGGAATGTGATCTCATCCCCTGTGGGGTAGGTTTTCCATGGTGCTTGTAGCAGAAATGAATGCAATGGGCTATCCATTTGGAAATGGTTTGCTTTGAAATGGCCTTCCCCTCTGCCCCTGCAGGAAAGCTAGTAACTAACAGCTGCTCAGATTTTCTGATAGGCGCAGACCTGTCCAAATAGACGCTAAGTTGTCTGTGCACGTCCAGAGTGTGCAGTATTCGTTCCCCTTCGTTTTGTGGCTTAGGGGAAAAAAAGTAGGCAAATGATTGGACTGATTTAGGGCCACAGAAGATACCACCTTGGGCATAAAGGAAGGATTAGTCCTGAGGGAAACCCTGTCCGCATGGAAGATAATGAATGGTTCCACTGCCATGAGGGACTGTAATTCAGACACTCTTCTTGCTGAAGTGATGGCAAGAAGGAAGGCTGTTTTCCAAGAAAGGAATTTCAACTTTGCTGTAGCAGCTGGTTCAAAGGGGGGGAAGAGTGTGCTTTTCCAATACAAAATTAAGGTCCCAGGCTGGAGTGGGAGCTCTCCGGGGGGGGGGGGGGGGCTTAGATTTTTGGCCCCTCTAAGGAATTGCTTTAGCAAGGGGTGAGAGAAGAGGGGTGAGCTCAGTATTATAATGTACTGAAATGGCAGAGGCATGAATTTTAGTTGGCAGGAAGGATAGGCCCCTGTGAAGCATTTCTGTTAAGTACTGTAGAATATGAAGTAAGCTGGGCACCGTTGTGCCCACCCCCTGAGCCAGGCTCCAGGAACAGTATCTTTTCCACTTTTCGGTATAAGATTTTCTAGTACTAGGCCTCCTTGCCTCCAGAATGACATCCAGTACTTGCTTACTGAGGGATGCTAAGGGAGAGCTCAAGAAACTAGCCAGGCTGCAAGGTTCAGGGTTTGAAGATGAGGGTGCAGAATCTGGCCCGCCTGCTGGGACAGCAGGGAAGGAGTCTGAGGCAGGTGCCATGGCTGTAGTAGTGCCATACTGCGCAAGATACTGATGCTTATGCGGCCAGTCTAGTGCAATCAGCATTGTCCTTGGCTTGCCCTGTTTGATCTTTAGTAGAGCCTTTGAAAGGAGAGGCAGAGTGGGAAAGGCATAAACTGAGAGGCTTTCCCAGGTAAAAGACAGGACATCCACTTTCCAAGCTTGGCTGTGGGGAGTTCTTGTGCAGAATTTGTTCAGTTGGTAGTTCTGAGGGGAGGCAAATAGTTCTACTCTGGAGTCCCCCATTTATTCAAGAGGTTGAATATTTTGGGTTCTAGTTTCATTTTGTGTGGGTCCATGAGATTTCTGCTTAAGTCGTCTGCCAGTGAATTTAATATGCCTGGCAGGAATTAAGCTTGCAGGTGTACTTGGTAGCTCAAGGCTGTGTTCCACAATGCCCTGGCTAGTCTGCAGAGAGGGTATGAGTGGGTTCCCCACAGCTTATGTACCACATAACCGTGGTGTTGTCTGTCTTTACCAATAGCTGTCCTGGAAGAAAAAGGCCTTTGGAGGCTGTCAGAGCATACTGTACAGCTAACATTTCTTTTTGATTGATATGCAGGTGCATCTGTCTCGGGTTCCATTTGCCCTGAATGCACTGCCTTGCCATGTGAGCCCCTCATGCATAGTCTGATGCGTCCGTTGTTAGGGTTTGGACGGCAGGGTGTAGAGTGAAAGGGAGTCCCTTGTTGTGGTTGCAGGCCTCTGCCCACCAAAGGAACTCAGTCTTGATACAAGGAATGATAGAAATCATTGTTTCCAGGTCCTGAGAAATTTGACACCATAGGCTTTTTAGAAACCATTGGAGTTTCCTCATATGCAGTCTTGCATATGGAATTAGTAAAATTCAAGAGGCCATGAACCCCAGGGTTTGCAGTATTTTCCTTGCAGATAGCTAGGGTTTTGTGGCCAATACTTTGAAGTAGGTTGTCAAATAAACATGTTTCTCTGGAATGAGGAAGGCCATCTGGGAAGGTGTGTTCAAGCTTGCTCCCAGGAATACAATCTGTTGGCAGGGTACTAGGTGAGATTTCTTTTTGTTGATGGTGTACCCCAGTGAGGTTAGAAGTTTATTTACGAATGCCAGGTGTTGTAATAGCAAGTCCGGGCTTTCTGCCTGAATCAGTTAATCGTTCAAGTATGGGTAAATTGGAATATTTCTCTGCCTGCAAAATACAATGGCTGGAGCTAGTCACTTTGTGAATACCCTGGGCGCAGTAGATAAGCCAAAGGGAAGTGCAGAGAACTGATAGTGCATGGAGCCTGCTCTGAAGCATAGATATTTCCTCCAAGATTTCCTTATTGGGATGTGCCGGTAAGCTTCCTTTAAGTCTAGGGTTGCCAGCCAGGCATCATTGGCTAGCATGGGAAGAAGCTGTTGCAGAGTAAGCATTTTGAATTTTGGAACTACCAGAAAGGTGATGAGAATAGAGAGGTCCAGGATAGGATGCCGGGAGTCGTCTTTTCCGGGTACCTGGAAAAGTCTTGAATAAAAACCTTGTCCCCTTTGTTCTGCTGGGACAGGCTGAATAGCCCTGATATTGAGAAGAGACAGAACCTGCTGCTGGGCCGCCACCACCCATTGATTTGGGGGTAGGTTTGGCCAAACATTTGATGTTGGTAGGGTGTGGAAATGGAATCTGTATCCTTGGGAAACTATGTTCAAAACCCATTTGTCCTGGGTAATGAGTTCCCAGTTTTTCGCATACAGGGCGAGCTTTCCTCCTAAGGAGAGCAGGTAGTAGAGCAGGGCTTCGAAGGGTTAAGGTTAAGTCATTGTGCCAATTTTCCGTAGGGGGGGGTGGCTTAATACTCCCTACTTTGGAAGTGGGAGACCCCACTGCTTAGGTCTGTGCGTAGCCTGAGATTGTAGCCTAGGTGGTCTGCTGTTCCTGGGTTTGGACTAAAAAGGCCTAGAAGGGACTGGAAAGGACCAGTTCTTTGAAGACCAATGCCTACTGAATCTGGGAGGCTGTACTTGTAGGAAATCTTTAACAGTTTGCATAGATTTAGCTTTTTCCTCCATCCTTTTGAGGACGACTTTTGCTTTGTTGTCAAAAAGGCAGTCTTGGTTTAAGGGAGCATCCAGTAATTTAGCTTTTACATGATCTGGCAAGTTTTGTTCCTTAAGCCAAGCATGCCTTCTAAGTACAGACCCAGTGACAGCAGCCCTACAAGATGCTTCTAAAGCATCAAAACCACATTGCAAAGTGTGTTTACCAACTTGTTCTGCAGAATGCATTAAATCCTGTAATTCTTTGTGCTCAGTAGAGTCAGGAATCAACATCATTTTCTGTTTAAGTAGCCCCATAACATGCTGCTGATACCTTAACATATGAAACTGGCAATTTAAAGCCCTAATGGCCAAAGTAGCAGAAGTGTATACCTTCTTACTCCATCTAAGGGTCTAGAATCTCTATCAGAAGGGGTAGGATTTTTGGCAGCAGTAGCCTTAATGCCTTTTGGTCCTTGGGAAATGGTCTCTGGATCCACAGAAGGATTCTTGTGAGAGTCAGGTACTCTGTAATACCTGTCAGGTTTTTTGGGAGCTGGAGGTAAAGTGTCTGGGGAAAGGCTAGATTCCAAGAAAGCATAATCTACAATGTCCAGAACAGGAGGGATAGCTAAAGGCCTGTGTTGAGGTAGGAGTAAGAATTCACCAAGTCTCTTTTTGGAGTCAGAGTAACCCTGGCTTTCCCAGCGGAAATGCAACCTAAGAGTGTGCAAGGTTTCACCAAAAGAAAAATCTTCTGGAGGGGAAGCAGAGGGAATGGAATCCTCTGCATCCGAATCCACATAAGTAGATAAGGGCAAATCCTGGTAATCAGAACGAGCAGAAAAATCAGATTCCTGATCAGAAGAATCAGAAAGAAAATCTGTTCTAGGTCTCTTAGAGAGGAAGGCTGGCTTCCCCTAATTAAGGTAATGAGGTCTTCAGCCATTCTAAGCATTTGTTTTTTTAGGCATATGGGGCTGAGCCTGTGGTTTAGTCATCAGTTTTCTAGGCGTGGTGCGAGTTTTAGGCCTGGATGAAAACGATGGCGTTGGTTTAATATGAATGTCTGTAGGCCTGAATATACCCTCAGAAGCCGGTGCCTGCACAGCAACTCTGGACCCATCCAAGGTAGGGACATCTGCAGGTTCCATAATCAAAGAAGCATCTTGTGGCAATGGGTCTCGGTAGAGGCCTGCGAATCAGAAGTAGCATGTATCAGGGGCTGCGAAAGCGCCTCACTGAGTACTGGCGACTAGCTTAACGGAAGCATTGTCGGTAGTTTTGGACCTATGCAGTCTATGTCTTTATCCTTTCATTTTTTTGGAAGATCGGTAGTTGGGATGGCTTGATGAAGCCATTTCGGAGTACACAGAACAAGTACGAAAGTAATTAGCTGCAAAAATAGCCCAGCGACGAATAGTTCGGACGTTGAATAAGGCACAAAACCGACGAGGGACGTCATGATCTGGGCCTAAGCAGGGGATGCAGTAAGTATGAAAATCTCTATGAGGTATTTGCTTTCCACAGGTAAGACAATTGTTAACTTTTACGGACATTGGTTAGAGCAAGAAAAAGGATCCCCAACGGGGTACTTGGCATTTTTGAAGACTTTGGGTCTGAAACTCGAAAACAAAAATTTCAGGAGTTTGCCTACCAGCACTTGCGATCTGCTTCTGCTTCAGGCACCGCACGGCAAGAAAGACTGATGTAATGGTGTCGGCTGCATGTTTTATACCCTTGGCGACTTGATGTCATGGAAGAAGCGATGGCATCAGACACAGAAATCCAAAGACTCGTATTCAAGCCGGCTGAGGGCTACTTGCAGGCAGATAAGCAAAATGTGATGACTGCAACAGTTAAACACGAAGAACATCCAGGACTGCAACAGTGAATACACTCGGAACATCTAGATTTATGGTAAGTGTACACAACTGTACTATGTTCTTCATGTTTCACTGCTGCAGTCATCACATTTGGGTTGATTCCCAAAGCTGAGGATGGGTGGAGGTAGTTAAGAAGCATTAGGGCTGGCAATCAGGCCCTGTAAGACTGCTGTGGCAAATCCAGCTCTGGATTTAGGAAAGATAGGTAAGTGGTAATGATTGGTGAAAGTGTGTACAGAGCTCCAGGTTGCAGCTTCCAGGATGTCCCTGGCAGGGACTCCCCTGAGAAATGCTGTAGAGGTTGATGCAGCCCTAGTGCAATGTGTTCTGATCCCCTGGTGGGGTAGGTTTCCCATGGTGTTTGTAGCAGTGATGGATGCGGTGTACTATCCGTTTAGAAATGGCTTGTTTTGAAATGGCCTTGGCCTCTGCCCCTTGCAGCAAAGGACTAGCAGCTGGTCAGATTTTCTGAAAGGCTTAGTCCTGTCTAGATAGAACCTAAGCTGCCTGTGCATGTCCAGGGAGTGTAGGATCCTTTCCCCTTTATTCTAAGGATTAAGGGAAAAAGTTGGCAAATGAATGGATTGGTTTAAAGCCACACTAGATACCACCTCGGGCATAAACGATGGGTTAGTCCTGAGGGAAACCCTGTCTGCATGAAAGATAATAAGGGTTCCACAGCCATGAGGGCCTGCAATTCAGACACTCTTCCTGCTGAAGTGATGGCTAGAAGTAAAACTGTTTTCCATGAAAGGAATTTTAACTCTGCTGTAGCAGCATGTTCAAAGGGCGGAAGCATGAGCTTTTCCAATACAAAGTTAAGGTCTCAGGAGTGGGAGTTCTCCTACGGGGGTCTTAAAGTTTTGGCTCCTCTCAGGAACTGTTTGACCAGATGATGAGAGAAGAGGGGTGGCTCAATTATAATGAGCTGAGATGGCAGAAGAATGAATATTAACTGAAGAGAAGGATAGGCCTTTGTGGAGCATTTCTGTTAAGTAATCTAGTATATCAGGTAAGCTGGGCACAGTTGTGTCCATTCCCTGGGACTGGGTCCAGGAACAGTATCTTTTCCACTTTTCCGAATAGGCTTTTCTAGTACTAGGCCTCCTTGCCTCAAGAATGAAATCCAGCATCTGCTTACTGAGGGTTGCTGGTGATGAAGTTCAGGGGATGAGCCAGGCTGCTAGGTTCAGGGTCTGTAGCTGAGGGTGCCCTGGGACAGCAGGGAAGGGGTCTGAGGCAGGTGCCATGGTGGCACTACTGTCAGACTACGCAAAAGAGGATACCAGTGCTGGCGTGGCCAGTCCAGTGCAATAAGGATTGATCTTGGCTTGCCCTGTTTGATCTTTAGTAAAATCTTCGAGAGGAGGGGCACAAGGGGAAAGAAATAGATTGAGAGGCTTTCCCACGTAAAGAACAAGGCATCCACTCTCCAAGCCTGGCTGTGGGGAGATCTGGTGCAATATTTGCTCAATTGGTAGTTCTAAGGGGAAGCAAAGAGGTCCACCTCTGGTGCTCCCCCCCCCCATCTGTTCCTCAAACGCCTGAATATTTTGGGTTCCAGATTCCACTCGTGTGGGTCCATAAAAATTCTGCTTAAGTCACCTGCCAGTGAATTTAGTTTGCCTGGCAGGAATTGAGCTTTCAGGTGCTCTTGGTTGCTCAAGGCTGTGTTCCACAGAGCCATGGCTAATCTGCAGAATGGGTAGGAATGGGTTCCCCCCTGCTTGTTTATGTACCACATAAATGTGGTGTTGTCTGTTTTTACCAATAGTTGTCCTGGAAGAAAAAGGCCTTTGAAGGCTGTCAGAGCATTCTGTACAGCTAACATTTCTTTTTGATTGATATGCAGGCGCATTTGCTTTGGGCTCCATTTGCCTTGAATGCAATGTTCTGCCATGTGAGCCCCCCATGCATAGTCTGAGTCTGCTGTTAGGGTTTGGGTGGCAGGAGGTTGTTGTGGTAGCAGGCCTCTGTCCACCAAAGGAACTCTGTCCTTAGGCAAGGAATGATAGGAATCATTGTTTACAGGTCCTGAGAAGGTTGATACCAGAGACTTTTTAAGTACCACTGAAGTTTCCTCATATGCAGTCTTGCATATGGAATTAGTAGAATGCAAGAGGCCATGAACCCTAGGGCTTGCAGTATTTTTCTTGCAGATAGCTGGGTTTTGGTGGCCAGTAGACAAATAGTTTTTCAAATAAATTTGTTTTTCTGGAGTGAGGAATGCCATCTGGGAAGTTCTGTTCAAACTTGCTCCCAGGAATACAATCTGTTGGCTGGGTACCACATGTGATTTCTTTTTGTGGATGGTGTACCCCAGTGAAGACAGAAGTCTCTTTACAAATGTCAGGTGCTGGAGTAGCAATTCCTGATTGTCCGCCTGAATCAGGCAATCATCCAAGTACTGGTAAATTTGAATCCTCCTTTTCCTGCAATATGCAATGGCTGGAGCTAGGCTTATTGCGAATACCCTGGGTGCAGTAGATAAGCCAAAGGGAAGTGCAGAGAACTGGTAGTGCATAGAGGCTTCTCTGAAATGTATGTATTTCCTGCAAGATTCCCTTATGGGGATGTGCAGATAAGCTTCTTTTAAGTCAAGGGTTGCTAGCCAGGATTCCTTGGTTAGCATAGGAAGCAGCTGTTGGAGAGTAAACATTTTGAATTTTGGAACCAAAAGAAAGGTGTTGAGAATAGACAGATCCAGGATAGGACGCCAAGAGTTTTCTTTTCTGGGTACCAGAAACCGTCTGGAATAAAAGCCTTGTCCCCTTTGTTCTGCTGGGACAGGTTGAATAGCCTTGATACTGAGAAGAGAAATAACTTGCTTTTGGGCCCCTGCTACTGGTTTGGGGGGAGGTCTTGCCATCCACTTGGGGTTGGGAGTGAGTGGAAGTGGAATCTGTATCCCTGGGAAACAATGTTTAAGACCCATCTGTCCTGGGTAATGTATTCCCAGTTTCTGGCATGCAAGGCAAGTTTCCCTCCTAAAGGTGCAAGTACTTGGGCAAGGATAAGTCATTATGAGATTTTACCATAAAATGGCAGTTTACTACTCCCTGTTATGGACATGAGTGCACTCCATTGCTTGGATCTGGGCATACCCTGAGACTGTAGTCTTGGTGGTCTGCTGCCCCTGGGTTTGGACTGAGAAGGTCTGGGAGGGACTGGAAAAGACCAGTTTTTAGAAGGCCAATGCCTACTGAATCTAGGTGGCTGTACTTGTAAGAAATCTTTAACAGTTTGCATAGATTTAGCTTTTTCCTCCATCCTTTTGAGGACTTCTGCTTTATTGCCAAATAGATGCTCTTGGTTTAATGGTGCATCTAGTAATTTTGCTTTGACGTGGTCTGGCATGGTTTGTTCCTTAAGCCAAGCATGGCTTCTAAGAACAGACCCAGTGACAGCACCCCTGCAAGACACTTCTAAGGCATCAAAACCATATTGCAAAGTATGTTTACCAACTTGGTTAGCAGAATGCATTCACTCTTGTAAATCTATGTTATGCACAATCAGGAATCACCATCATTTTCTGTTTAATTAGTTCCATAATACATTGCTGACTATTTAACATATGAAACTAGCAATTTAAAGCCCTGATGGCAAGAGTAGCAGAGGTGTACACCTTCTTAACCCATCTATCTAAAGCCCTAGAATCCCCTGTCTGAAGGGGTAGGATTTTTGAACGTAGTAGCCTTAATGCCTTTGGGTCCCTGGGAAATGGTCTCTGGATCCGCAGCAGGATTCATAAAGAGGAATTTGTGGGAGTCCGGTATTCTATAGTACCTGTCAGGTTTCCTGGGAGCTGGAGGAAAAGCATCAGGGATAAAGCTGGATTCCAAGAAGACATCATCTACAACTTCCCGAACAGGAGGGACAGCTAGAGGCCTGTGCTGAGGCAAGTTTAAAAACTCCCTGAGTCTCTTTTTGGACTGAGAGTAGTCCTGGCTCTCCCAGCGGAAATGCTCTCTAAGGGTATGCAGGGTTTCACCAAAAGAAAAATCTTCTGGTGGGGAAGCAGAGGGAATGGAATCCTCTGCATCAGAATCCTCATAGGTAGATAAGGGTATAAAGGGTTAGAGTTATCAGACTCTTGGTTTGAAGAATCAGAAGGAAAATCAGTTCCTGGTCTTTTTGAGGGGGAAGGCTGACTTCCCCTAATTAAAGTAATAAGGTCTTCAGCCTTCTAAGCATTTGTTTTTGTGGCATGTGGGCCTGAGAATGCGCTTCGGTCAATGGTTTCCTAGGCATAGCGCGAACTCTAGGCCTGAGAAATTCGGTGTTTTTGGTTTGAAACAAAGTCGTCAGTTTAATATGAAAATCGGACGGCCTGAAAACACCCTCAGAAGCCAGCGCCTGCACAGCGGCTCTGGACCCATCAAAGGTAGAGACATCTGCAGGTTCCATAGTTGAAAAAGCATCTTGCGGCATAACGGACTCTGAATGGGTCTCAGTACAGGCCTGCAAATCTGTAGAAGTGGGTATCGGGCTGCGAAAGCTCCTCACTGATTACTGGCAGACTGGCGACTAGCTTAACGGTAGCATCGTCGGCAGTTTTGGACCTACGAGGTCTGTCTCAGTCTTTACCCTAAAGCTTTTTCAGAGGATTGGAAGCCTGATGGCTTATCAAAATCATTTTGGAATACGGAGATCAAGAGCGAAAGAATTTAGCAACAAAAATAGCCCGATGACTAATAGTCCGGGTGTTGAACAAGACACAAAACCGACAGTGAGTAACGTCGTGGTCTGGGCCTAAACAGGTGATGCAGTAAGAATGAAAATCTCTGTGAGGTATTTGCTTTTCACAGGCAAGACGATTATTAATTTTTTCTGACTTGACTTTTCTGGTTAGATCAAGAAAAAGGCTCCCCACCGGGGTACTTATCTTTTAGAAGACTTCAGGTCCGAAACTCGAAAAATAAAAAATTCAGGAGGCGTCCGACTGGCACTTGCAAACTGCTTCTGCTTCGGGCACTGCACAGCAAGAAAGACTGATGTAATGGCGTCGGCTGCATGTTTTATACCCCTGACGACCTGACGTCATGGAAGAAGCGACAGCATCCAACGCAAAAATCCCAAAACTCTGGTATTCAGGCCGATTGAGGGCTACCTGCAGGCAGATAACCCAAATGTGATGACAGCAACAGTGAAAAACAAAGAACATCAACACAACTTACCTGACTTAACTGACGGGGTGCCAAGAATCTTGTTCTCTCGTTTGGGGATTGGCTCTATTGTATCCGGTTCTTTCCAAGCCCTGGTAGACACTAGCTGGATCAGTGGGTTGGCCGGGGCGTGGGGGATTCCAAGGTAGTAGATGGCCACACCCAAAAGCCTTCCACAACACAGATTCCTCTGGGGAAGTGTTTTGGGCTGTACAACAAGCCCACTGGTGCAGGATTTCCAAAATGTCTCCAATGGAGATGCCACCAGGAGGGGACTATGTGGACCCTTCTCCTTCCTCGAAATCTATGTCTGTGGTAACCGAAGCCGTAGGAGAATCAACGTGTCTCCTTTTACACAGCCTCTTCAGTGGGACACTCCAGTGAGTTATAGCAGATGCCTGGGGTTCCAAAGTAAGGACAGTGTGGAGGCTTTGAGGGACTGGCTGTCCATGTGGCAGACTGGAGGCCTCGGGCACCAAACCAGAATAAGGAGGGTGAAGTACCGTAGCCGAAAGCGTCAAGGGTCACCCCTGATGAGGCGAAAACCCTCTCCACCACTTCAAAAGCCAAAGAGCACTGAACCACTGAAAGCTCCCATACCCGAAGCTGAAGCCACAAGAGCAGACACTGCCCAGACAGCTTGAGCCCCCTGCTCCGAAGGGGGAGTTGGAGCAGAGCTGGTGAAAACCGAAGCTCCAAGTGAAAGTGAAGGTTCTGAAAGTTTCAGAGTCAACACCCTCCCCCCAAAACTGACCTTAATGCTACAGCTCTGAGACATGCTCGGAACTGTAGCCAAAGGTACCAAGCGGGTCAAGGAAACAGTCGGGGGACGAAGAGGAAATCTCTATCGGTCCTGACACTTTGACACTGAAGACTCCGAAACTGAAGGGTGAATCAGAGGAGTCAAAGGTCAAAAAGGTGAAACTCTCTCGGATTCAGATGTGGACAGAGCGGACACAAGCCCAATCTGAATCTGAGCCTCAAGGAACTGCCTCATCAGCCTGCTGAAGTTCTTACAGGATAGGCTCTGAGAAGACCTGAAAGAAGCTGATGACTGGGGTCTCGAAGACCTCTTGGGGGAGCAAGATCAGGACCTAGGAACCTGCCCTGTTGGCACCCAAATAACAGCTGACACAGCCTGAGCCAGTGAGGAGACACTTGGCCTTGGGACAATAGAGGATGAGTGGGGCAGAGGGGAAGAAGTTGGAACAAGTTGGAACAGAACTCTCAGAAGACAGAGTCCATTCAGACAATTTTGGAGCCTTCTTGGGAGGCTCCGAGGATGACCACGTAGGAGAATACTTCCTGACCTCTTGGGTCTCCTTAGGCCTCTTAGGAGGAGGTTGAGCACCTGAAATTGAAGGCACCCCCGAGGTGGAGGAAGGAAGAAACAGCCCTTTACGTACCAGATTGCTCCTCCTTGTCCACTAGAGCTCAGGGTGGAAGGCTTGACAAATAGAGCAAGGGGCCTCAAGATGGGTACGTCCCAAGCAATAAACACACTCCCTGTGGGCATCAGACAAAGGAATATTCCACCCACAGGAAGTGTATTTTTTAAAACCTTGCATTTTCTCTGACAACCTGAAAAGAAAGGATAGAGAGAAAAGTTTTTTTTTTTTTTTTGTAAACGAAAGAGGGAGGGAGAGACAAAGTACAGTTGTGTACACTTACCATAAATGTAGATGTTACAGTGTATTCACTGTTGCAGTCATTACATTTGGGTAATCTGCTGGCAGGTTGCCCTCAGTTGGCCTGAATAACAATGTCTTGGGTCCTGCGTCAGTTCCTGTCTCCTCTTCCATGACATCAGGTCATCAGGGGTATAAAAAGTACAGTTTTGTACCTACCATAAATGTAGATGTTCGAAGATCCGCATTGCTGCAGTCATAACCTGTGGGTAGTCCGCTGTCCTCGGTCGGCCCGAATACCAAAGTGTTAGGCTGGCGTCGGTCATGGTCGCTCAGATCTGACGTCAGTACGCCGTGGTATTAAAGGGCATGACCGACGCCATATCCTCAGTCTTTCTTGCCCCAGATGTCAGAAGGCCTTAAAGAAAAAGGCCATAGCCAAAAATAGAAAAATTCCCAATCACCAATATAACAACAATAGATACACCACAAACCACACAGCCACCCCAAACTACAGAGGGGAAGGAGGGAGGGTAAATTAGACTGCAGCAATGTGGATCTTCGAACATCTACATTTATGGTAGGTACAAAACTGTACTATGTTCTTCATCTCACATTGCTGCAGTCATAACCTGTGGGTAGAATCCCAAAGCAAAGGTAAAGGGAGGTTGGTAAAATCAGATAGCATTAGGAGCTGCTAACATGCCCTGTAAAACTGCAGTGGCAAACCCAGCCCTAGATTTGGAATAAAGACGAAGATGGTAATGTTTAGAGAAAGTGTGCACTGAACTCCAGGTAGCTGCCTCCAAAATATCCTTAGTAGCTACTCCCCTTAAAAAAGCAGTAGAAGTGGCCGTAGCCCTAGTGGAATGAGGTCTGATTCCAGCCGGAACCTCCTTGCCATGATGAGAATAACAGAAAGCAATGCAATGCCCAATCCACTTAGAAATAGTTTGTTTTGAAACAGGTTTTCCTTGAGATCCCAAGGCAAAAGAAATGAATAACTGTTGGGACTGCCTGAACCCCTTAGTTCTGCTCAAATAATAACGTAACTGCCTGTGAATGTCCAAAGAATGCAAAATTTTCTCCCCCTTATTTTGGGGATCAGCATAAAATGTAGGCAGATGAATAGATTGGTTTAAGGCCACATTAGAAACAACTTTAGGCATAAAAGTAGGATTAGTACGTAGTGAGACCCTATCCTTATGAAATATCAGGAAGGGTTCAACTGCCATTAGAGCCTGTAATTCAGATACCCTTCTAGCAGACGTAATGGCCAACAAAAAAGCAGTCTTCCAAGACAAAAACTTCAACTCTGAAGTAGCTGCAGGTTCAAAAGGAGGTAAAGTGAGCTTTTCCAACACAAAATTGAGATCCCAGGAAGGAGTAGGAGCTCTACGTGGGGTCTTATGTTCTTTGCCCCTCTAAGAAATTGCTTGAACAAAGGGTGAGAGAATAATGGTGGGTCATAATCATAGTGAGCAGAAATGGCTGCAGCATGAACTTTTACAGAGGAGAAAGACAAACCCTTGTCTAATAATTCTGTAAGATACTGAAGTGAAACACTCAAATTAGGCACTGAAACATCAAAACTCTTTGTTTTGCTCCAAAGAAAAAATCTCCTCCATTTATCTGCATAAACTTTCCTTGTACTAGGCCGTCTGGCCTCCAAAATGACATTCAGAACTTGTTGAGGAAGCTGAGACCCCCCAGGGTCTAAAACAGAATATGCCAGGCTGTCAGATGCAGGGATTGAATCCTGACATTGCGGAAATGATTGCTTGCCTGGGACAAAAGGTGTGGAATTAATGGCAAAGGCCAAGGAGGCTCCCATACCAAAGTCCTCAGCAGAGGGTACCAGTGCTGCCGTGGCCAATCTGGAGCTATCAGAATCATGCAAGGCTTGTCCTGTCTGACCTTTAGGAGCACCTTGGGAAGGAGAGGCAGAGGGGGAAATGCATAAACGTGAAGATAGTTCCAACTGAATGATAGAGCATCCACTTTCCAAGCTTTTGGGTGAAATAGCTTTGTGCAAAACTTTGGCAGTTGGTAATTCAGTGGAGAAGCGAACAGATCTATGTCTGGAGTCCCCCATGCCACCGTCAACTGTTGAAAGACATGAGGATCCAATTTCCACTCGTGGGGATCCACCATCTGTCTGCTCAAAACATCTGCTAAGGAGTTCTGTGCTCCTGGCAGAAACCTTGCCTGAAGGGTGAGGTGCATACTGAGAGCAATCTCCCACAAAATCATAGCCTGTCTGCAAAGAGGGTACGAATGGGTACCCCCCTGCTTGTTGATGTACCACATGACTGTTGTGTTGTCTGTCTGAATCAACACTTGTCCTGGGTGAAGTAAATCCTTGAAAGCCATCAATGCAAATTGGACTGCTAACATCTCCTTCATGTTGATATGCAAATGTTGTAGTCTGGCAGGCCACGTGTCTTGAACCCATTTTCCATTGAAGTGTGCTCCCCAGGCCATGTCTGAGGCATCTGTCGTTAAGATCTGACTCGCCTCTGGTCGGGTCACAGAGAGTCCCTTGTTTAGGTGACATTCCTGAGCCCACCACAAAAATTGCCTTTGGATGCAAGGTATCATCGGAATGACAGTGTCCAAATCGTGGCAGTGTTGAGTCCATACGCTTTTGAGATACCATTGTAGCTTCCTCATATGCAGTTTGGCATTGGGAAGCACCAGAATACAAGATGCCATGAACCCCAAGGCTTGAAGGACTGTCCTTGCAGTCAGCCTGGACCGTAGAGACAATTGCTGGAAGTAAAGGGTAAGATTTCTTTGTTTGTCCGGGGTCAGAAATGCCATCTGAGAAGCTGTATTCAGTCTCACACCCAGAAAGCACATGTCCTGAGAGGGTACTAGACTGGACTTTGTTTCGTTCACAGAATACCCTAGGCACCTTAACACTGCCATAACGTACTGTAGATGGTGAAGTAACTCGACTTTGTCTTGAGCCAGAATCAGGCAATCGTCCAAATAAGGACAGATTTGTATTCCCCTTAACCGTAAGAAGGCTATCACTGGTGCCAGGACCTTTGTGAACACCCTGGGCGCAGTAGATAAGCCAAAGGGCAATGCAGAGAACTGATAATGTAAAGTCCCAGCCCGAAAACGCAGGAACCTCCTGCAGCTGGGCCTGATAGGAATGTGAAGATAAGCCTCTTTGAGATCCAGAGTTACCATCCAGTGATCCCTGCCTAAAAGAGGCAGAAGCTGTTGTAAAGTCAACATCTTGAATTTTGGAATGTCCAGGTATGTGTTGAGAATAGACAAATCCAGAATTGGCCTCCAAGTGTTTCCTTTCTTTGGTACAAGAAACAGGCGAGAATAAAATCCTAGGCCTACTTCTGACGGAGGTACCCCCTGGATAGCCCCCATGTTGAGAAGTAAAGAAATCTGTTTGTAAGCCTCCACCTTTTGCTGAGAAGGAACGTCTGGCATGCCTTTGAAAGGAGGCAAGGTGTGAAAATAAAACTTGTAGCCTCGAGCTATAATGTCCAACACCCATTTGTCCTGAGTGACTAAAATCCAATTTTTCCTGAAATGTGCCAACTTTCCTCCCAGAGGAGCTGCCAGACAGGAGGGGTCTGGCAGCTGGAGATACAGGTCATTGGGTCTGTTTACGAAAAGGCTGACCCCTGCCTTCACCTGAAGATTGTGCAGGGGAACTCCACGTCCTAGGTCGAAAAGAACCTTGAGCATGAGCTCTGCCCCTACCACGTCTTGATCTGCCCCTAGACTGTAAATCAGGAGGAGGATAAGCCCATCCCTTAAGTAGGCCAATTTCTGCTAAACTTAGGGGGCTGCACCTGTAAAAAATCCTTAACTGTTTGCATAGACTTAGCTTTGTCTTCCATTTTCTTCAAAACTGACTCCACAAAAGAACCAAACAAAACTTCAGACTGAAGGGGAGCATCCAAAATTCGAGCTTTAACATGCTCTGACAAATTCTGATCCTTAAGCCAGGCGTGCCTACGAATAACTGATCCAGTGGCAGCCACCCTGGAAGAGGCCTGAAGAGCATCAAAACCACACTGCAAAGAATGCTTATCCACCTGATCAGAGGCATGAACTAAATCCTGCAATTCCTTACACTCAATGCCCTCTGCCAAAGCATCAACCTTAGATTTCAACTGACTCAGGAGAAAGTTCTGGTACTTCAGCATATGAAACTGGCAATTCAAAGCCCTCATTGCTAGAGTGGAAGAGGTATACACTTTTTACCCCACCTATCCAAAGCTCTAGAATCTTTATCCATAGGAACTGGATTCTTTACAACAGAAGCTCTGACTCCCTTAGGACCCTGGCTAATAGTTTCTGGGTCAGCTCTCGGGCTTTTATACAAGTATTTATGAGCCACAGGCACTCTGTAATACCTGTCAGGCTTGACCGGGGCAGGAGGCAAAGAATCAGGATTTAGGGAAGCTTCAGAGAAAACATCTTGAACAACATCCAAAACAGGGGGTATAGCCAAGGGCCTATGCTGTGGTAAAAACAAAAATTCCCTAAGTCTCTTTCTAGAGTCTGAGAAATCCTGACCTTCCCACTTAAAATGCTCTCTCATGGAATGCAGGATTTCAGAAAAGGAAAAATCCTCTGGGGGGGAAGCAGAAGGAGTAGAATCCTCTGCATCCGAATCAGAATAAGGAGGAAAATCCTGAATGTCTTCAGCCGAAGACTCAGAGTAATCTGAAGAATGTTCCAATCCTTCCACCTCTGGCTCTACCCTAGGCCTCTTATCTGGCGGGGGCAAGGAACCCCTGATTAAAGTAATTAAATCTTCTGCCATTTTCAGCATATGCTTTTTAGGCACAGAACCTGCAGAACTAGGGCTGACACCAGAGGAAGACAAACCAGGCCTGACCTTGGAAGGTACCTTAGAGACAGAAGTAGAAGGCCTAACCACCTTATGCAAAGGAGGGACTACAGAAACCTGAGAGGCCCCCTCAGCCTGTCCCGACTCCTGAGAGGCCACATCCTGCAAAACTAAAGGCTCCCCCTGAGACTCAGCTGAAACCTCGGCTGGATCTACAGATTCCACCGTAGTTTCTAAAGAACCGGCGTCCGTAACGGACGACTCATCCTGCTTGGACTTTAACGATTTGTCCTTACGCTTCTTAGCGGTAGCGGGCGTCTGAAGATCCGACGGCATATTGTAATTACACCGCTTACCGAAGACAAGCCTAGCACAATCTAACCTGCGTTTAATGGTGCGCTTATTAAATCTAGCACAAAAGCGACACCCGACTACGTCGTGCTCAGGCCCCAAGCAAGGAATACAAAGAGAGTGGTAATCCCTATGAGGTATCTGTTTCCCACAAGAAATACAATTATTCACTTTTTCTGACATCCGGATTTAACTGAGGCAAGAAAAGACAAAAAATATTCCCCAACGGGGTACTTAGCCCAACTTGGTCTTCGGTCTGAAACTCAGAATACGAAAATTTCAGGACGCCGAACGGCACTTGCAAAACGCTGCTTCTGCTTCGGACCATGCGGCAAGAAAGACTGAGGATATGGCGTCGGTCATGCGCTTTAATACCACGGCGTACTGACGCCAGATCTGAGCGACCATGACCGACGCCAGCCTAACACTTTGGTATTCGGGCCGACCGAGGACAGCGGACTACCCACAGGTTATGACTGCAGCAATGTGAGATGAAGAACATCTGGCAGCTGACGCCATTTTATTCAGTTGTTCTTGCCCCAGATGTCAGGTGCCCCTAACTAGGAAGGCAATATAAAAGCTATGCAAAAATAACTTAGTAGATAAACAATAGTACTAGCTATTAGCAAATACACCATACAGACATGCATCCAATTGATTGATGAACATGGAGCTACAACTAACACCTTGGTATGTAGAGGGGATGGTGGGAGGGTAACCTGGACTGTAGCAGTATATACACTCAAACATCTACATTTATGGTAGGTACAAAACTGTACTATGCTCATCGTGTTCTACTGCTGCAGTCATCACACTTGGGTTGAATCCCAAAGCTATGGATGGGTGGCTGGTACTAAACTGGGTTAGGCGAAGCTAGGATGCCCTGCAGTACTGCAGTGGCAAAACCAGCTCTGGTTTTTGAGTATAAAGGAAGGTGGTAGTGCTTGGTAAAGGTGTGCACTGAACTCCAAGTAGCTGCCTCCAGAATGTCTTTGGTTGGAACCCCCCCTGAGAAAGGCTGCTGAGGTTGCTGTAGCCCTGGTAGAATGGGACCTAATATTAACAGGCACTGCTTTCCCATGGTGCAAGTAGCAAAAGCGGATATAATGTGCTATCCATTTGAAGATGGTCTGTTTTGAAATAGCCTTTCCTTGTGAACCTGCAGCATAGGATACAAAGAGTTGGTCAGTTTTTCTGAAGGTCTTTGTCTTATCTAAATAGTAACGTAGCTGTCTTTGAACGTCCAAAGAGTGAAGGAGTCTTTCTCCTTTATTCTGGGGGTTTGGATAAAAGGTGGGTAAATGAATGGTCTGACTCAAAGCCACACTTGATACTTACTTTTGGCATAAAGGTAGGGTTAGTTCGTAAAGAGACCCTGTCCTGATGGAAAATGATGAAAGGTTCCATTGCCATAAGTCCCTGTAGTTCTGAGACCCTGTGTGCTGAGGTAATAGCCAGCAACAAAGCTGTTTTCCAAGACAAGTATTTTAGTTCCGCTGAGAATGCTGGTTCGAAAGGAGGCAGTGTTAATTTTTCTAAAACGAAGTTCAGGTCCCAAGCTGGCGTTGGGGGCTTTCTGGGGGGTCTTATATTCTTAGCCCCTCTGAAAAACTGCCATAGTAAAGGGTGTGAGAAAATTGGAGGATCCGTATTATATTGAGCTGAAATGGCTGAAGCATGGATCTTAATGGATGAGAATGAAAGGCCTTGGTGTAGCATCTCAGTTAAGTATTGCAGTGTTTGAGGAATGTTAGGTATCCAAGGATTTTGGCCTTTAGCCTGGTTCCATGCACAAAATCTTTTCCATTTGTCTGAGTAAGTTTTTCTGGTGCTGGGCCTTCTGGCCTCCAAAATGACATTCTGGACGTCCTTTGAGAGAAGTGTTGATTGATAATTCAAGGTATTCTCCATACAGCTAAATTTAAAGTTCTGAGCTGGCTGTGAAGTATCAGAGAGTTTTTCTGAGTCAGCAGTAGTGGGAATTGAGGCAAGATCCATGGAGGGCTGAGTGTCAAGTTCCTTAGTAATGGGTACCAGTGCTGGCGTAGCCAGTCCGGAGCAATGAGGATCATTTGTGGTCTCTCTGATCTGACTTTCAATAATACCTTGGTCAATAGAGGTAGTAGTGGGAAGGCATAGACTGTCAATGCTGTCCAACTGAATGATAGGGCGTCCACTTTCCAGGCTAGGGAGTGATAAGTCCTTGTGCAAAATGTCTGTAGTTGGCAATTGTTGGGGGAGGCAAATAGATCTATAACTGGACATCCCCACCTTTGAGTTATCATTGAAAATACTTGTGGGTGTAGTCTCCACTCATGAGGATCTGCCATATTTCTGCTTAATTCGTCTGCCAATATGTTTTCCTTTCCTGGCAGGAATTGTGCTTGCAGTTGTACTTGGTAAGTCAATGCTGTGTTCCACAAGGTCATTGCCTGTCTGCATAAAGGGTAGAAGTGTGTTCCTCCTTGTTTGTTTATGTACCACATCACTGTGGTGTTGTCTGTCCTTATTAGTAGTTGTCCTGGATGCAAGAGGTCCTTGAAGGCTGTCAGTGCATTTTGCACAGCTAGCATCTCCTTTTGGTTGATGTGAAGATGCATTTGTTTTGCAGACCATTTGCCCTGTATGCACTGTCCTGCCATGTGTGCTCCCCAGGCGTAGTCTGAAGAATCTGTTGTCATAGTTTGGTTTGCTGGAGGTAAGACAAAAGGAAGACCCTTGTTTGACATGCTTGAGCCCACCATAGGAACTCTTTCTGAAGGCATGGAATGAGAGGTATACTTGATTCGAGGCTGTGCCTGTGTTGAGACCATACACTTTTCAGGTACCATTGTAATTTCCTCATATGCAGCTTTGCATATGGGAGTAGTTGAATGCAGGATGCCATGAACCCCAATGCCTGCAGGATTTTCCTTGCAGTGAGCTGGGTAAAAGTTGCCATCTTTTTGAAGTACTGAGTCAATTGTTGTTTGTCTGGCATGAGAAATGCCATCTGGGCCGTTGTATTTAAGCTGGCACCCAGGAATATTACTTGTTGCGAGGATATTAGCTTTGACTTCTTTTTGTTTACTGTGTACCCTAGGCAACTGAGCAGCTTTATTACAAATGCCAGATGCTGTAATACAATGTCCTTGCTGTCCGCTTGGATCAGGCAGTCATCCAGATATGGGTAAATTTGTATTCCTCGTTGTCTGCAATATGCAATTACTGATGCCAGGCATTTCATAAATACTCTGGGCGCAGTAGATAAGCCAAAGGGCAGTGCAGAGAATTGATAATGCGTTGTACCTGCCAAGAATCTGAGGTATCTTCTGCAATCTTGTCTGATAGGGACATGCAGGTATGCCTCTTTGAGGTCCAACGTTACCAGCCAAGACTCCTTGCCGAGCATGGGAAGAAGCTGCTGAAGTGTGAGCATTTTGAATTTGGGTACCTCCAGGCATGTGTTTAGAACTGAGAGGTCTACAATGGGCCTCCAGGCTTTGTCCTTCCTTGGGACTAGAAATAGTCTTGAGTAAAAACCTTGACCTTGCTCCTTTGTAGGTACCTTTTGAATTGCTTTCATATCCATGAGAGCTGAAATTTGCGCTTGTGCCTCTGCCCATTGGTTTGGAGGCAGATTTGGCATACCTCTCATCCGTGGTAAAGTGTGGAAATTAAATCTGTAGCCTCGGGTAATAATATCCAGAACCCATTTGTCCTTTGTTATGATGCGCCAATTTTGTGGAAATAAAGCCAGTTTTCCTCCCAAAGGTGCTGCCAGAGCAATTTTGCTTGGCAGGCGAAGAGGGAAGTCATTGTGTTTGTTCCTGAAGGGTTGAGATCTTTCGTCTCCCCTCTGAGATGTTGTTTGGCCTGAAAGAACCTTGTGGCTGGCCTCTGCCCCTTGGGCGTCTGTACCCACCTCTTTGGGGTCTGTTTGATGCAGGAAAGGACCAGTTTTTTGATGGGCAGTTTCTGCTGAAATGAGGAGGTTGTACCTGTAAGAAATCTAACTGTTTGCATAGATTTTGCCTTTTCTTCCATTTTCTTTAAAACTTCCTCTGCTTTGACACCAAATAACACATCTTTCTGCAATGGAGCATCCAATAACTTTGCTTTGACATGTTCTGGTAAGGCTTGTTCTTTAAGCCAAGCATGCCTACGTATTACAGACCCTGTGACAACTGCTCTACATGAGGCTTCCAATGAATCAAAACCAAACTGTAAGGTATGCTTTCCCACCTGTTCTGCTGCATGCAGCAAATCCTGCATCTCTTTGAAATCAGGCTGATCTGTCTGAGGGGTCATTTTCTGTTTTAACTGTGTAATCAAGTACTGTTGGTATTTTAGCATGTGGAATTGGCAGTTTAAGGCCCTCATAGCCAAAGTGGCAGACGTATACACTTTCTTTCCCTATCTTTCCAATGCTCTGGAATCTCTTTCAGAAGGAAGTGGATTCTTAGCAGTAGAGGCCTTAACCCCTTTGGGACCCTGGGAAATGGTTTCTGGGTCTGCAGTAGGACTTTTATATAGAAACTTATGAGTATCAGGAACTCGGTAGTATCTGTCTGGTTTAGCTGGTGCTGGAGGTAAGGAATCTGGGTTTAGACTAGATTCAGAGTAAACATCATCCAAAATGTCTAAAACTGGAGGAATTGCTAGGGGTCTATGCTGTGGAAGAAGAAGAAGAAACTCACGGAGTCTTTTCTTAGAGTCAGAGTAATCCTGGCCTTCCCAGTGGAAGTGTTCCCTCAAGGTGTGTAAAGTTTCCCCAAAAGAGTAGTCTTCAGGGGGGGAGACAGAGGGAATGGACTCTTCAGCATCTGAGTCTTCATAAGGAGGGAAAGAGTAATCCTGGTCCTCAGAGTTGCCTGAGGAAATGGATGCTTGGTCAGAGGAAGGATAATCTTCCTCCAGTCTAGGCCTTTTGTCAGGTGGGGGTTGGGATCCCCTGATAAGGGTAATTAAATCCTCAGCCATCTTAAGCATCTGTTTTTTAGGTATAGGGGCCTGTGGGGGGGGGGGGGGGGTGGACCCGGCTTCCTAACTTTCAAGGGAGCTTTAGCATAAGACTTAGTAGAGATAGTTGTCGGTTTGAAGACACCTTCAGAAACCGAAGGCCTATCCAAAATTTCTGGATCACCGTCAGGGCTGACGTCCGAGGGGTGAGGTGGAACCAGTTCCTGAGGCCCAGCTGCTTCGGTCTGGGAGGCCGTCAGAATTTCTGAATCAGCGGTAGTCAGGGGCTGCGGAGGCGCCTCACTGAAAACCGGAGAACCGGTGTCATGCCTGGCTGAGGCCTCGGTAACTGGTCTTGGCCTTGGCTGTCTTGTCCTTAGCCTTGCATTTTTTAATCATTGCTGATGTCGGTTTCTCCGATGGCATGCTATAGTTACATTTTCTGCCAAAATAATGCTGGGCGAAATCTGCCCGACGCTTAATTGTACGTTTGTTGAACCTAGCACAAAACCGACAGCCAGAGACGTCGTGGTCTGGGCCAAGGCAAGGAATACAATAAGAATGAAAATCCTTATGAGGTATTTGCTTCCCACAAGAAATGCAATTATTAACTTTGTCTGACATCGGTCTGAGGCAAGAAAAGTTTCCCCAACAGGGTACTTAGCTTTAGAGAAGACTTCGGGCTGAAATTCGATTCGAAAATCTCAGGAGCTGGCCGACCGGCACTTGCGAACTGCTTCTGCTTCGGGCAACGCGCAGCAAGAAAGACTGAAGAAAATGGCGTCGGCTGCCTCTTTTATACCCCTGTCGCACTGATGTCAGGGAAGAAGCGACGACAACCGACACCGGACCAAGGCTTTGGGATTCGGCCGACTGCGGGACCGCCTGATGACAGGATAACCCCAAGTGTACTGCAGCAGTATAACACGATGAACATTCATTGTTTCCAGGCTGTGACAATGTTGATTCCATAAGCTTTTTAGGTACCACTGAAGTTTCCTCATATGCAGCCCTTGCATATGGAATTATTAGAATGCAGGAAGCCATGAACCCCAAGGCCTGCAAAATTTGTCTTGCAGATAGCTGGGTTTTTGTGGCCACTTGTTTGAAATAAGTCAATAATTGAATTTGTTTTTCTGACGTAAGGTAAGTCATCTGGGCAGTTGTATTCAAGCTTGCACCCAGGAATGTAATTGTTTGAGAGGGTACCAGTTGTGATTTCTTTTCGTTTTATGGTGTATCCTAGACAACTTAGAAGCCTTTTCACAAACGCCAGATGTTTTAGAAGAGTGCCCTTGTTTTCTGCCTGAATTAGACAATCGTCCAGGTAAGGATACATTTGAATGTTTCTTTGTCTGCAAAATGCAATTACTGGTGCCAAGCACTTTGTGAAGACCCTAGGCGCAGTAGATAAGCCAAAGGACAGTGCAAAGAACTGGTAATGCAAATAGCCTGCTTTGAAGCGGAGATATTTTCTGCAAGATTCCCTGATTGGAATATGCAAGCCACTTTTAAGTCTACAGTTACCAGCCAGGCATCCTTGCCTAGCATAGGCAGTAACTGTTGTAGAGTCAGCATCTTGAATTTTGGAATGTCCAGAAATGTATTTAGAATGTATAAGTCCAGAACTGGACGCCATTATTTGTTTTCTGGGTACCAGGAAAAGTCTTGAATAAAAACCTTGTCCCTTTTCCTTTTCAGGTACTGGTTGAATAGCCCCCATATTCATGAGGGACAACTTGTTTCTGATCCTCTGCCCATTGATTTGGAACGCAGATCTGGATATCCGTTTGGGATTGGCAACATGTGGAAACGAAATCTGTATCCCTGAGATACTATATCGAAAACCCACTTGTCTTGGGTAATTAGTTGCCAAATTCTTGCATGAAATGCCAGTTTTCCCCCCAAAGGGGTGGTCAAAAGATAAGTGTTTGGTGATTGCAGAGGAAAGTCATTAAGACTTTTTACCGTAGGAAGGTGCCTTGTTACTTCCAGATTTGGAGGTGGAGGCACCCCATTGTTTTGTTCTATAAGATCCTTATGACTGAAATCTGGAGCCTTTGGAGTGTCTGGGTTTGACCCGAGCTGCTCTGGTGGGTACTGGAAAGGACCAATTCTTAGTAGGCCTTTGCCTAGCACTTGTAAGAAATCTTTTACAGTTTGCATAGATTTAGCTTTATCTTCCAACTTTTTCAAAACTTCTTCTGGCTTATTACCAGACAGACTTGTCCTGTTGTAAAGGAGCATCCAACAATTTTGCTTTAACATGATCAGGCAGATTTTGCTCCTTGAGCTAAGCATGCCTTCTTATCACAGATCCAGTTACAGCGGCCCTGCAAGAGGCCTCCAAGGAATCAAAACCACACTGCAAAGGTATGCTTTCCAACTCGTTCAGCTGAAGGCAATAAATCCTGCTACTCTATTTTCCACACAGCCAGAAATCAACATCATTTTCTGTTTAAGTAATCCCATGACATGCTGCTGATATTTAAGCATATGAAATTGACAGTTTAAAGTCCTGATTGCTAAGGCTGCAGACATGTAAACCTTCTTACCCCATCTATCCAGCGCCCTGGAATCTCTATCAGAAGGGGTAGGATTTTTAACAGTAGAAGCCTTAATGCCCTTGGGACCCTGAGAAATGGTTTCAGGGTCAAAAGTAGGGTTCTTAAAAAGGAATTTGTGGGAGTCAGGAACCCTGTAATATCGGTCTGGTTTACTAGGAGCCGGAGGCAGGGAATAGTACAGTTGTGTACACTTACCATAAATGTAGATGTTCGGGTATATTCACTGTTGCAGTCATTACATCTGGGTAATCTGCTGACAGGTTGCCCTCAGTCGGCCTGAATATCAAAGTCTTGGGTCCTGCGTCAGTTGCAGTCTCCTCTTCCATGACGTCAGGTCGTCAGGGATATAAAACAGGCAGCCAATGCCATTTTCTTTAGTTTTTCTTCCCCAGACATCAGGTGACCCCCAAATGGGGAGAAAAAAAAAAAAAAAAAATATATATATATATATATATATATATAAAACTATAAATACATGCAGTTGTCAAAACTGTCACAACATAAACTTTACCTTCATCTAAAAGCAAATACACCACAAAAGCTGTAGAATATAGTGAAGGAAAGAAAAGCTGTAGAATAAAGGGGGATGGCGTGTGGGTAACCAGGACTGCAACAGTGAATACACTCGAACATCTACATTTATGGTAGTGTACACAACTGTACTATGTTCTTCGTGTTTCACTGTTGCAGTCATTACATTTGGGTAGAATCCCAAAGCTATGGAAGGGAAGCTGGAGATAAATAGCATTAGGAGCAGCTATAAGGCCCTGCAGAACTGCAGTGGCAAAGCCTGCCCTGGACTTAGAGAAGAAAGGCAAATGATAATGATTTGTAAAAGTATGAACAGAACTCCAAGTAGCAGCTTCTAGAATGTCTTTGGTTGGCACCCCTCTGAGAAAAGCTGCTGATGTAGATGCAGCCCTGGTGGAACATGACCTAATGCCCTTGGGCACTGGTTTACCATGATGCAAATAGCAGAAACGAATGCAGTGGCTAGTCTGCTTTGAAACAGTCTTTCCCTCTGATCCTGCAGCAAATGCCACCACTAGCTGCTCAGACTTTCTTAAGAGATTTGGTCCTGTTTAAGTAGAATCTTAGTTATCTGTGTACATCCAAGGAATGCAGAATCCACTCCCCCTTGTTCTGTGGATTTGGGTAAAAATTTGGCAGGTGAATAGTTTGGTTAAGAGCCACACTGGATACCACCTTATGCATAAAGGAAGGATTGGTCCTGAGGGACATCCTGTCTGGGTAAAATATAATAAAAGAATCCACAGCCATGAGTGCCTGTAGTTCTGAAACCTTTCTTGCTGAAGTGATTTCCTGAAGTAAAGCTGTTCTCCATGATAAAAACTTTATATCTGCAGTAGCAGCTGGTTCAAATGGAGGCAGGGTGAGCTTTTCCAACACAAAATTGAGGTCCCATGCAGGAATTGGTGATCTTCTGGAAGGCCTTCAATTTTTGGCCCCTCTTAAGATACTGTTTTAGCAAAGGATGAGAGAAGATCGGTGGCTCTGTGATGTAATGAGCCGAGATGGCAGAGGCATGGATTTTTATTGATGAAAAAGATAGGCCCTTGTCAAGCATCTCAGTCAAGTATTGTAAAATCTGAGGAATATTTGGCTTTGCGGTCAGTTACTTGCCCTTGGTTCCAAGCACAGAATCTCTTCCATTTATCAGCATAAGATTTTCTAGTACTAGGCCTTCTGGCTTCCAAAATGACATCCATCACAGATTTACTGAGAGGTGTTGTTTGAATAACTACATGATCAGCCATGCTGCCAGGTTCAGAGTTTGCAGCTGATTGTGGAGGATTTAATTGTTCTGCTGAGACAGTAGATGAGATATTTGAGGCAAGTACCAAGGAGGGAGTTGAGACATATTCCTTTGGATTGGGTACCAGTGCAGCCGTGGCCAGTCCGGGGCAATGAGAATCATTTTTGGTTTTTCCTGTCTTGACCTTTAGTAGGACCTTGGGAAGAAGAGGCAGAGGAGGAAAGGTGTAGAGTGATAGGTTTTTCCAATTGAAGGATAGGGCATCCACATTCCATGCTCGTCTGTGATAGGTCCTTGTGCAGAATTTATCTAGTTGATAATTCTGGAGAGATGCAAACATATCTATGTCCGGTCTCCCCCATTTCTTTGTTATCATGCTGAAGACTTGTGGATCCAGTTTCCACTCGTGAGGGTCCATAAGATTTCTGCTTAGGTCTGCCAGAGTATTTTGTTTTCCTGGCAGGAACTGAGGTTGAAGATGTACTTGGCAAGTCAAGGCAGTGTCCCACAATGCCATGGCTAGTATGCAAAAGGGGTAGGAATGTGTGCCCCTCTGCTTGTTTATGTACCACATAACCGTGGTGTTGTCTGTCTTTATCAGTAGTTATCCTGGATGAAGTAAGTCCTTGAAGGCTGTCAAGGCATTCTGAACAGCTAACATCTCTTTCTGGTTGACATGCAGATGCATTTGTTTTGGGCTCCATGTGCCCTGAATGTATCTCCCCGCCATGTGGGCCCCCCAAGCATAGTCTGATGCGTCTGTAGTTAGGGTTTGGTTGGCAGGGGTAGAGTGAAAGACCGTCCCATGTTCAGGTGACATGTCTCTGCCCACCACTGAAATTCCTGCTGTAGGCAGGGAATGTGAGGAATCATTGTTTCCAGACTGTGACAATGTTGACTCCATAAACTTTTTAGGTACCACTGTAGTTTCTTCATATGCAGCCTTGCATATGGAATTAGTAGAATACAGGATGCCATGAACCCCAAAGCCTGCAGAATTGGTCTTGCAGATAACTGGGTTTTTGTTGCATCTGTTTGAAGTAAAGAGTCAGTTGCCTTTGTTTGTCTGGTGTAAGGTAAGCCATCTGGGCAGTTGTATTCAAGCTTGCACCCAGGAATGTAATCTTGTGAGAGGGTACCAGCTGTGATTTCTTTTCGTTTATTGTGTACCCTAGGCATGTTAGAAGCCTTTTCACAAACGCCAGATGTTGAAGAAAAATGTCCTTGTTTTCTGCTTGAATGAGACAGTCGCTCAAGTAAGGATAGATGTGTATACTTCTTTGTCTGTAAAATGCAATTACGGGTGCCAGGCACTTTGTAAAGACCCTGGACGCAGTAGATAAGCCAAAGGGCAGTGCAGAGAATTGGTAATGCATAAAACCAGCCTTGAAGCGGAGGTATCTTCTGCACGATTCTCTTACTGGGATATGCAGGTATGCCTCTTTTAAGCCTAGAGTCACTAGCCAAGCATTCTTGCCCAGCATGAGCAGAAGCTGCTGCAAAATTAGCAATTTGAATTTTGGTAGGTCCAAGAATGTGTTCAAAATTGATAAATCCAGTATTGGGCGCCAGGCATTGTCTTTTCTGGGTACCAAGAAAGTACAGTTGTGTACACTTACCATAAATGTAGGTGTTTGAGTGTATTCACTGTTGCACTCATTACATTTGGGTAATCTGCTGTCAGGTTGTCCTCAGTCGGCCTGAATTCTAAAGTCTTGGGTCCTGCATCTGTTGCTGTCTTCTCTTCCATGACGCCAGGGGTATAAAAACATGCAGCCAACGCCATTTACTTTAGTTTTTCTTGCCCCTGATGTCAGGTGCCACCAAAAAGGTAGCAATATTTTAAATATTTATATATATATATATATATATATATATATATATATATATATATATACACATACATACATAAACATAAACTTTACCTTCAACTACAAGCAAATGCACCACATAGGTTGTAGAAGATAGAGAAGGAAAGATAAACTGTAGAATGACATGGGGATGGCGGGAGGGTAACCTGGACTGCAACAGTGAATACACTCGAACATCTACATTTATAGTAAATGTACACAACTGTACTATGTTCTTCGTGTTTCACTGTTGCAGTCATTACATTTCGGTAGAATCCCAAAGCTATGGTTGGGAGGCTGGAGCTAAACAGCATTATGTGAGGCTATAAGGCCCTGCAGTACTGCAGTGGCAAAGCCTGCCCTGCGGTAGAGAGACAAATGGTAATGCTTTGTAAAGTTCTGAACAGAACTCCAAGTAGCAGCCTCTAGAATGTCCTTGGTTCGTACTCCTCTGAGAAAGGCTGCTGAAGTAGCTGCAGCCCTGGTAGAGTGAGACCTAATGTCCTTGGGCACAGGTTTGCCATGGGGTAAGTAGCAGAAACGGATGCAATGGCTTATCCACTTTGAAATTGTCTGCTTTGAAATGGCCTTTCCTTCTGATCCTGCAGCATATGACACTAGTAATTGCTCAGTTTTTCTTAGAGCTTTAGTCCTGCTCAAGTAGAATCTTAGCTGTCTGTGTACGTCCAAGGAATGCAGAATTCTCTCCCCTTTGTTCTGCGGATTTGGATAAAAAGTTGGCAGATGAATTGTTTGGTTAAGAGCCACACTGGAAATGACCTTAGGCATAAAAGCAGGATTTGTCCTCAGAGACACCCTGTCTGGGTAAAATATGATAAAAGGCTCTACAGCCATGAGGGCCTGTAGCTCTGAAACTCTTCTTGCTGAAGTAATTGCTAGTAGCAGAGCTGTCTTCCATGATAAGAACTTTATATCAGCGGTAGCAGCTGGTTCAAATGGAGGCAGGGTGAGCTTTTCCAACACATAACTGAGGTCCCATGCAGGTAATGGTGATCTTCTAGGAGGCCTTACATTTTTGGCTCCTCTAAGATACTGCTTTAGTAAAGGATGAGAAAAGATTGGTGGCTCTGTATTGTAATGAGCCGAAATGGCAGAGGCATGGATTTTGATTGATGAGAAAGATAGGCCTTTATCAACCATCTCAGTTAAGTATTGTAATATCTGAGGAATATGCGGTTCTGCTGTATCAGTTCCTTGTGCTAGATTCCAAGCACAGAATCTCTTCCATTTGTCAGCATAAGATTTTCTAGTACTAGGCCTTCTGGCTTCCAAAATGACATCCATCATAGCTTTGCTGAGAGGTGTCGTGTGTATGATTACAAGATTAGCCATGCTGTCAGGTTCAGAGTTCTGTAGTTGATTGTGCAGGATCTGACTGTTTTGCTGGAGCAGTAGTTGTGGTTTTTGAGGCAAGGTCCAAGCTGGGTATTGAGACAAGTTCCTTAGGATTGGGTACCAGTATTGGCGGGGCCAGTCCGGGGCAATTAATATCATCTTTGGCTTCTTGTCTGACTTTTAGGACCTTGGGTAGAAGAGGCAGAAGAGGAAAGGCGTAAACTGATAGGTTTTTCCAACTGAAGGATAAGGCGTCCACTTTCCATGCTTGTCTGTGATAAGTCCTTGTGCAGAATCTTTTCAGTTGATAATTTTGAGGAGAGGCAAATAGGTCTATGTCTGGGCTCCCCCATTTCTCTACTATCATGCTGAAGACTTGTGGATTTAGTTTCCACTCATGAGGATCCATAAGGTTACTGCTTAAATCGTCTGCCAGAGTGTTTTGTTTTCCTGGCAGGAATTGAGCTTGAAGATTTATTCGGTAGGTCAAAGCTGTGTCCCACAGTGCCATGGCTAATCTGCAAAGGGGGTATGAGTGTGTGCCCCCTTGCTTGTTTATATACCATATGACTGTGGTGTTGTCCGTCTTTATCAGTAGTTGTCCTGGATGAAATAAGTCCTTGAAGGCTGTTAGGGCATTTTGAACAGCTAGCATCTCTTTCGGGTTGATATGTAGATGCATTTGATTTGGTGCCCATATGCCCTGAATGCATCTTTCTGCCATGTGGGCCCCCCAGGCATAATCTGATGCATCTGTTGTAAAGGTTTGGTTGGCAGGGGATAGACTGAAGGGCCGCCCCATGTTCTGGTGACAGGCCTTTGCCCACCATAGAAACTCCTGTTGCAGGCAGGGGATGAGAGGAATCATTGTTTCCAGACTGTGTGAATATTGACTCAATAAACTTTTTAGGTACCACTGAAGTTTCCTCATATGCAGTCTTGCATATGGAATTAGTAGGACGCAGGATGCCATGAAGCACAGAGCCTGCACAATTTGTCTTGCAGAAGACTAGATTTTTGTTGCCATCAGTTTGAAGTAAGTAGTCAGTTGCCTTGGTTTGTCTGGTGTGAGGTAAGCCATCTGGGTACTTGTATTCAAGCTTGCACCCAGGAATGTTATCTTTTGAGAGGGTACCAGTTGTGATTTCTTTTCGTATACTGTGTATCCTAGGCATGTTAGAAGCCTTTTCACAAACGCCAGGTGTCGTAGAAGAGTGTCCTTGTTCTCTGCTTGAATGAGACAGTCGTCCAAGTAAGGATATATCTGAATACTTTGTCTGCAAAATGTAATTACTGGTGCCAGGCACTTCATGGGTGCTGCCAAAAGATAAATGCTTGGTGTAGGCAGAGGGAAGTCATTGGGATTGCTTTCTGTAGGTTTGCGCTTTATCTCCTCCAGATTTGGAGGTGGATGCGCCCCATTGCTTTGCCATGTAAGTGTCTTGAGCCTGGTACCTGGAACTCTTAGGGCATCTGGATTTGCCCCTTTGAGCTCTGTCTGGCACAGGAAAGGACCAATTTTTTGTAGGCCAGTGTCTACTGAATCTAGGTGGCTGCACTTGTAAGAAATTCTTTAACAGTTTGCACAGACTTAGCTTCGTCTTCCATTTTCTTTAAAACCTCTTATACACCTTAATACCAAACAGAGAATCATGCTGTAAAGGTGCATCAAGCAATTTAGCTTTAACATGATCAGGCAAATTTTGTTCCTTTAACCAGGCATGCCTCCTAATCACAGATCAAGTAACAGCAGCCCTGCAGGAGGCCTCTAAAGAATCAAAACCACATTGCAAAGTATGCTTTCCAACTTGTTCAGCTGCATGCAATAATTCCTGCAATTCCTTATTCTCTGCACATTCTGAAATCAACATAATTTTCTGTTTCAGCAATCCCATAACATGTTGTTGGTACTTAAGCATACGAAATTGACAGTTTAAGGCCCTGATTGCCAAGGTTGCAGATGTATAAACCTTTTTTCCCCATCTGTCCAGTGCCCTTGAATCTCTGTCGGAGGGGGTAGGGTTTTTTGCTGTTAAGGCCTTAACTCCCTTTGGACCCTGTGAAGTAGTTTCAGGATCAGCAGCAGGGTTTCTAAATAAAAATTTATGAGGGTCAGGGACCCTGTAATACCTGTCAGGCTTACTGGGAGCCGGAGGTAAGGAGTCAGGGGTCAGGCTTGACTCTGAAAACACATCAACCACAATGTCTAAAACAGGTGGAATGGCTAAAGGTTTGTGCTGAGGGAAAAGAAGGAAATCCCTGAGCCTCTCTTTTTGATTCTGAGAAGTCTTGACTCTCCCAGTGAAAATGCTCCCTCAAAGTATGCAAGGTTGCTCCAAATGAATAATCCTCAGGAGGAGATGCAGATGGAATAGACTCCTCAGCATCAGAATTCTCATAGGGAGGTAAAGATAATTCCTGATCAGAACAGGAATCAGAAGAAATAGAAACCTGATCTGAAGATTCATAGTCAGTGTCTTGCCTAGGCCTCTTATCTGGAGGGGGATGGGTACCCCTGATCAAGGTAATAAGGTCTTCAGCCATTTTGATCATCTGTTTTTTAGGCATAGAGGCCTGTGCACGTGGCTCAGGCATCGTTTCTTTAGTTTTAGAAGGTGTCTTTGCCTTTGGTTTTGCAGCTGTCGGTTTGATATAAAAATGTTGAGGTCTGAATACAGCCTCAGAAGCCGGTGCCTGCTCAGCGGCTCTGGACCCATCCGAGGGAGATGCATCCGTCGGTCCAATACCTTGAGTATCTTGCGGCATGCTGGACTCCACAATGGTGTCAGTAGAGGCCTGCGACTCGAAGGTAGTGGGTATCGGGGGCTGCAAAAGCGCCTCACTGAGTACCGGCAGACCGGCGACTGGCTTAGGAAAAGCTTCATCGGTTTTGGATCTCGACTGCCTTTCTCTGTCTTTTTCTTTGCGTTTTTTATGAACTCTGGTAGTCAGATTGCTATCAGACGACATTTATGGGTAGCTAAATCTGTTTCCAAAATACTTAGATGCAAAAATATACAGACGCTTAATACTGCGTTGGTTAAATCTAGCACAAAACTGACAGCCAGGCACGTTGTGATCAGGGCCTAGGCAAGGAATACAGTATAAATGGAAATCCTTATGAGGTATTTGCTTCCCACAAGTAATACAATTATTAACTTTTTCTGACATCGGTAAAAAGCAAGAAATAAGTTTCCCCAACAGGATATTTAGCTTTAGTGAAGACCTCGGTTCTGAAACTCACACTCGAATATTTCAGTAGTCGGCCGACCGGCACTTGCGAAATGCTTCTGCTTCGGGCACCGCGCGGCAAGAAAGACTGGAGAAAATGGCGTTGGCTGCATGTTTTATACCCCTGACGACCTGACGTCATGGAAGAGAAGACAGCAACCAACGCAAGACCCAAGACTTTGGAATTCAGGCTGACTGAGGGCAACCTGCCAGCAGATTACCCAAATGTAATGACTGCAACAGTGAAACACGAAGAACATCAGTCTCAAGTAAAACCCTTGTTCTTTTTCCTGCTCTGGTACTGGCTGAATAGCCCCCATATCCATGAGGGACGTAACTTGTTTCTGTGCCTCTGCCCATTGATTTTGTGGCAGATCTGGCCAACCGTTTGTAATTGGCAAGGTATGGAAATTAAATCTGTATCCCTGGGATATTATGTTTAATACCCACTTGTCCTGGGTTATTAACTGCCAATTTTGAGCATGAAGTGCTAGTTTTCCCCCTAAGGGGGCTGCCAAAAGCTAAGTGCTTGGTGATGGCAGAGGGAAGTCATTGAGACTGTTTACTGTAGGGTTGTGCTTTATTTCCTCCAGATTTGGAGGTAGAGGCACCCCACTGCTTTGACTTGTAAGAATCCTGTGATTGGTATCTAGAGCCCTCTGAGCACCTGAATTTGCCCTGTGAAGCTCTGTTGGACACAGGAAAGGACCAATTTTTTGTAGGCCAGTGTCTACTGAATCTTGGTGGCTGCACTTGTAAAAATTCTTTTACAGTTTGCATAGACTTACCTTTGTCTTCCATTTTCTTTAAAACCTCTTCTGCCTTATTACCAAACAGAGCATCATGCTGTAAAGGTGCATCCAACAATTTAGCTTTAACATGACCAGGCAAATTTTGCTCCTTCAGCCAGGCATGCCTTCTAATCACAGATACAGTAACTGCGGCCCTGCAGGAGGCCTCCAAGGAATCAAAACCACATTGCAAAGCATGCTTTCCAACCTGTTCTGCTGCATGCAATAATATCCGTAATTCTTTATTTTCCACACATTCAGAAATCAACATAATTTTCCTGTTTCAATAATCCCATAACATGCTGTTGATATTTAAGCATATGAAACTGGCAGTTTAAGGCCCTAATTGCCAAGGTTGCAGACGTATAAACCTTCTTTCCCCATCTATCCAGCGCCCTGGAATCTCTATCAGAGGGGGTAGGATTCTTAGCTGTTGAGGTCTTTACACCTTTGGGACCCTGTGAGATAGTTTCAGGGTCAGCAGCAGGGTTTTTGAATAAAAATTTGAGAGAGTCAGGAACCCTGTAAATATCTGTCTGGCTTGCTAGGAGCCAGAGGTAAATAATCTGGAGTCATGCTTGATTTCGAAAACGCAATCAAACAATGTCTAATACAGGAGGTATTGCCAAAGGCCTATGCTGAGGAGAAGAAGGAAATCCCTAAGCCTCTTTTTTGATTCTGAGAAATCTCCTAATGAAAAGGAGATGCAGATGGGATGGATTCCTCTGCATCTGAATCCTCATAGGGTGGTATAGAAAATTCCTGATCTGAAGAGGAATCAGAAGAAATAGAAACCTGATCTGAAGATTCATAATCAGTGTCTTGCCTAGGCCTCTTATCGGGGGGGGGGTGGGGGTTGGGAACTCATGATCAAGGTAATTAAGTCTTCAGCCATTTTGATCATCTGCTTTTTGGGCATAGAGGCCTGAGAACGTGGCTCATGAGTCGTTTTTTTAGTCTTAGAAGTTGCTTTTGTCTTTGTTTTTGAAGCTGTCGTCAGTTTTATATAGAAATGCTGAGGCCTGAAGACACCCTCAGAAGCCGGTGCCTGCTCAGCAGCTCCTGACCCATCCAAGGGAGAGACATCCGCGGGTACAATACTTTGAGAATCTCGAGGAATGCCAGACTCCACATGGGTCTCGGTAGAGGCCTGCGTCTCGAAAGTATCAGGGGCTGTGAAAGCGCCTCACTGAGTACCGGCGACTGGCTTAGGAGAAGCTTCGTCGTTGGTTTTGGACCTCGACGGTCTGTCTCGGTCCTTTTCTTTGCGTTGTTTGTGAACTCCAGTAGTCGGACTGCTATCCGACGACATTTCAAGGAAGTTAAATCTGTTTCCAAAATATTTTGAAGCAAAGATATAACGATGCTTAATAGTGCGTTGGTTAAATCTAGCACAAGACTAGACTGAAGAAAATGGTGTCAGCTGCCTGTTTTATACCCCTGATGTCATAGAAGAGGAGACAGCAACAGACGCAGGACCCAAGACTTTGATATTCAGGCCGAGGGCAACCTGCCAGCAGATTACCCAAATGTAATGACTGCAACAGTGAAACACTAAGAACATCAGGAGCCATGCTGGATTCTGAGAAAACATCATTAACAATGTCTAGAACAGGAGGTACAGCCAAAGGCCTATGCTGAGAAAGAAGGAAATCCCTAAGCCCTCTTTTTAGATTCTGAGAAATCCTGACTCTCCCAGTGAAAATGTTCCCTTAAGGTATGTAAAGTTTCTCCAAAAGAAAAATCCTCAGGAGGAGAAGCAGAAGTGATGGAATCTTCTGCATCAGAGTCCTCATAAGGAGGAATAGATAATTCCTGATCAGAAAAGGAATCAGAAGAAGTAGAAACCTGATCTGATGATTCATAGTCAGTGCCTTGCCTAAGCCTCTTAGCAGGAGGGGGATGAGAACCCCTGATCAAGGTAATTAAATCCTCAGCCATTTTGATCATTTGTTTTTTAGGCATAGGGGCCTGTGCACGTGGCCCAAGGGTCGGTTTTTTAGACATTGAAGTTGATTTTGGCTTAGGTTTTGAAGATGGCGTCAGTTTAATATACAAACCTTTAGGCCTGAAAACACCCTCAGAAGCCGGTGCCTGCTCAGGGGCTCTGGACCCATCTAAGGTAGAGACATCCGCAGGTTCAATACTTAAAGTATCTCGTGGCATACCGGACTCCGAATGGGTCTCAATAGAGGCATGCAAATCAAAAGTAGCGGGTACCAGGGGCTGCAAAATCACCTCACTGAGTACCTGTGAACTGGCGACTGGCTTAGGAGAAGCTTCGTCACTGGTTTTGGACCTCGATGGTCTGTCTTTTTCTTTGCGTTTTTTGTGTATTCCGGTAGCCAGATTGCTAACAGATGACATTTCTGGATAGTTAAATCTTGAGCCAAAATATTATGAAGCAAAAATATACCAATGCTCAATAGTGCATTGATTACATTTACCACAAAACTGACAGCAAGGCATGTTGTGGTCAGGGCCTAGGCAAGCAATACAGTACAAATGAAAATCCTTATGAGGTATTTGCTTCCCACAAGTAATACAATTATTAACTTTGACTGACATCGGTAAGGAGCAAGAAAAAGTTTCCCCAATGGGGTACTTAGCTTTAAGTTGAACACTTAGGTTCTGAAACTAGAAAACAAAAATTTCAGGAGTCGGCCAACCGGCACTTGCGAACTGCTTATGCTTCGGGCACCGCACGGCAAGAAAGACCAATGAAAATGGCACCGGCTGCATGTTTTATACCCCTGACGACCTAATGTCATGGAAGAAGGGACAGTAACCAATGCAGGACCCAAGACTTTGTTAATCAGGCCAACTGAGGGCAACCTGCCAGCAGATTACCCAAATGTAATGACTGCAACAGTGAAACATGAAGAACATCAGACTTAGGATGACATGGCCCCATTTCCTACCTCCTTGACAAATCAGACGTTTCTGAGGTAAAATACTTTTAGTAGCAAGCACCAAACTAACCCCTAGCCCTTCACAACACTCGAATGCATAACCTGTACTCTCTTCCAAACAAAATTCACTATAAATCACACAAAAACATTACGGAAACACCAGTGGTATTAAGAATCAGTTTACAACCGAGGAACGTAACTGATAAGCAGTCCTACACCTCCTTGACAAATCAGACGTTTCTGAGGTAAAATACTTTTAGTAGCAAGCACCAAACTAACCCCTAGCCCTTCACAACACTCCAATGCATAACCTGTACTCTCTTCCAAACAAAATTCACTAAAAATCACACAAAAAAATTACGGAAACACCAGTGGTATTAAGAATCAGTTTACACCCGAGGAACGTAAGTGATAAGCAGTCACATGACTCAAGCAGGATCTTTTGGAGTTTCTGACAGCAAAGAAAATTTCTGCCAATACCACCCTGACATGTAAAATGCTATCCTCCAGCAAAATGTTCTGATGTAAAATCTAATTTCTGCCCCCCCCCCTACAAAAAAAAGTTATGTACTTATCATAAAGCTAGATTTGCGTTGCCATGCTGCGATACTCTTAACCTATGAGTCCCTTGGATCAGATATCAGCTATACCTAGAATTTCAGTTCCAGTGCTCCGTATTCTCACCCATGATGTCCTGCGAGACTACTACTCCTCAGGTCAAGTTTGCCCCTTATACACAAAACCCGCAAGAAGGGAAAGGGGAAACACAGGCCCTTAAAGGCAAACAGTTTCTAAAACAGACCAGAGGATCCCAAGCAAGTCCTCAAGCTGGTATTTGTCAGCAAGACCTTTTACGTATGCATACTAAGATGACAATTTGGCAGGGAGAATGGTGGAAGAGATGGATGACATCATCAGTTTATCTGATGCCTTTTCTGTCCATCTCTGCCTGTGTGACAAGATACCACAACCAGTCAGAACAAGGTGGTACCAGGAGAGAATACTTTGCAACTCAGTGGAGCCAAAGGCAGATCTAGACCTGGAATGAATGTTTAGTTTGTAATGAGCAACAAAGGTATGGACACTTGACCATGTTGCCGCAGAACAAATTTCATCCAAGGAAGCATGACCCAAAAAAAAAAGCTGAAGTAGTGGCAACTGCCTTGGTGGAGTGCACCTTGGCCTTGCAGAGAAGAGACGGACCTTTTAGAGTAAACAATGGAAATACAATCAGATAGCTATAGTTTCCTCAATTTAGATTTAGAAAAGGACAAATAATTGATCACATTTTCTAAAATGTGATGTCTATGTAAAATCTAAGTTGATGATGCACATCTAGACAGCGAAGTAATTACTTCACCTTGTTACTGAAACTGGGAAAGATGGCCAGCAGCTGAACAGACTGATTCGGGTTAAGATTCTGATGATACATTAGGGAGAAAGGATGGGTTACGGCATAAAGAAAACTGGTCCCAGTGAAAGACCAAATAAAGAGGGACACTAGAAAGTGCATTATGCTCTCAAACTCTTCTAGCTGTAGTGATAGCCACTAAAGTGTTTTTATCCCTCCAAGAAAGCAACTTCATATTAACTTTAGGGCGCAAAGGCTTGAAAAATCAGGCAGGCAAGGACAGATAAAAAATCCAGGACTGCATCCAGGGGAGAAAAAGGGATCGAGACTTTAACATGTGGCACATAAAGAAAATGTTTTCCATTTGATAGAACACACTTTTCTGGTGGACAGCTTCTGAGAACAGGAAAGGATACCAACAACTCTCTCAGAATGCTTGGCATCTCTGACCTCACTGAAATTGGAAAAATCATATGGTAATAATTTGATGGATTTCAGATTCATGTGAGGCTGGCCCACCAGGCCAAACAGGTGAAAGATCAGCTCTCCGTACTCAAGTTCAGGACCTAGAGTAGGTCTTTTAGATGAGGCTACACAGAAAGGGGAACCATACCTGTCAAGACCAAAGTGGGCAATAAGAATCACTATCAACTCTGTAAAGAACAGGTTTCTGTAAAAACTTGGTAATTAGAGGTGTAAAGGCAAAGGTGTACAAAAGCTCGAGAGGCCAAGCATACAAAAGAGCAACCCTCAGTGACTGTCTGAGAAGGGACCAGGGCAAAAACAGCTGCTACATTGTGTATTTAAAAGGGTAGAAATAAGGATTCTGATGAAGTCTAGATGTTTTAGATGAAAGCGCGCTCAATCCCAGTTTCGTTTTTTTGCGGTTGTGTTATTTTTCGTTTATTAAACATTTTTCCTTTGTTAAACCGACGAGTGGTTTATACGTTTGTGGAATAGTACACTGTGCTGTTATATTTTTACCATCGTGGTTTGGAATTGATTCGGAGGGTAGCCCTTTATGGTAAAGCCAGCGGAGGTGGTTTTGACTTTCTAGAAATAAGGTTGCACCAAAGCTGGCCCTACCTTCTGAAGAGGAGTCCTCACAGAAAGATTGAGAGAGACCACTAGTGAGGCACCAAAATCTTCCTGCTGAAAGTGTCTAGACAAAATGTTAGCTTTCCCAAGAATGTGCATTGAAATCAGAAGGCATTGTTAAGACATCGCCCACTGTCAAGCTCTCACGGCTTTTTGACTTGGGGAATAGGAAAGGGTTTCATCCTTGTTTACTTCTATACTAGGCCACAGACAAGAGGGGGCAGTCATGAAAAGCCTGAAATGTGAATGGGTCTGTTGTCATATCTAAGATGCTAATGTGAAGATAGGCTTCTGATGGGGACCAGGTACCTTTGACCAGCTTCCCTGTGAATCCCCCCCCCATCCCATGAGAAAAGCATCTGTGGTAACTGTGGGCTTGGACTGGGGCAGAAGAAAGAGATGTCCTATTACCATAGGTTTGTTGATTAGCCATCAGAAAATATGACGTTGACAAACATCTGTCAAAAGAACCAAAAATCCATCGTGTGTCACCAATGACCACTGGACAGATAAGGTCCATATAAAAACTTGCCAATGCCACTAAGAGAAGAGCTGCAGTCATAAGACCTAACAGAAGAGAAGCAGAGGGTCTTAGAAGTATCAGCACCTGAGATGCCTCTAAACATCAAATTCAAACATGGTATATGAAGCATGGTAATCTGACTGGTAGTGTCCATATGGCATCCAATAAACTCTACAGTTTCAACAGGCTCTAGACTTGATTTCTCAAGGATGAGACAGACAAACCAAATGAGCAAGAAGTCCCTGGCCTGGATTAACAATGCTCCTGAAGTTGCTGTGGGCAGCCAGTCATCCAGGTACAGAAAGACATGAAAACTGTGCAGCCTGAGAGCCAGGCTGCTACAACTGCCATGCATTTGGTAAATACCCGGGGAACTGTTTTAAGACCAAAGGGCAGGGCAGAAAACTGAAAATAACTGTCACCCAGCCTAAAGTGCAGGAATCTCCAGGATTGCCTTACTAGCTTGATGTGATAGTAGGTAACTGAGCTCCAACTAGCAAATGCAGTTTTTCTTTCTAAGAGGAAGTACGGTCTGCACTGTGGCGATCTGGAATTTGATTTGTTTGATGTGGAGGTTTAGATTACTTACGTCCAGAATGGGCCCGAGGTCCTTGTTCTTGAGCATTAAAAAGAATCTTGAGTAGACCCTGATCCTCTGGTCTGGTGGGGCCTCATGGATGGTTCCATTTGACAGCAGTTTGAAGAGTTCAACTGCTGCTATCCTCTGCTGTTTGGGTGGAATGCCTGGAAGGGACCTTTGTTTTACAACTGGAGAGGACAAAAAGGGAATAGGGTAACCTCTTCCAACTACTCTTCACAGCCAGATGGCTGATGTGATGGCCTCCAAGGCTTCGGGGTGGAGTGATGTGCCCCCTTCCTGCAGAGTGTAACAGTTAGGCAAACTTTCGGACATGGATGGGCCTGCACCTGGAGCTCCCTGGGGAAACTGCTGTGATTTCCAGAAAAATGTTTTATCACCACCTTGCTGATTCCTAAAAAGTAGTCCTCTGTTTGGTAGAGGAATGAACTTGCATTGCAAAAGGTTTTCCTGCCCTGCTCGTGCTTGGTCAAAGTTTCCGTAATCTTAGGTTCAAATGAGGAGGACCCATCAAATGTTGTGTAAGAAAGGACACCTTACAGCACTCGGTCAAACTGTGTAAGTGCATCCAAGCATGCTGGTGAGGAACAATGCCACTGCCTGCTGTGTGGGCAAAACCATCAGTTGCTTTTGAAAGTCGGCTACATTATGTTGGAAAAAGAAAGCACAGTAGACAACTGAGTTTCCAATAATTTTCAAACCACAGGAGACTGTAGTCACCAATTTGGAAACCTAAATGACAAGATCATGAATCTTGTTAAATGACGTGAATAGTTCAGCACATGAACAGCAAACTGTGGCTGAAGCACAGGTGTGCTTATCTAAGCAGTCCAGAGCCTTTGGGCTCCCTGTTCGGGGGATGGACAAATGCATTCTCTTCAGATATACATATTTCTTACTGGCAGCACCAACAGCAATGTCAAACACAACATCCTTGCCCCAGTAGGTTCTATTACTGGGGGGCAAAACTATCTGGTTTGCATGGGACTTGCTTCATTGCATCTGGCTCGAACACCAGATTGACAAGAATGTCCAGGAGAGGGTACTACTCAACGTGGAATGCAGTGAAGGCCTCAAGAAATTCCAACTCTTCACGACAGGAGGCTTCAGTGATACATTCCCCCAAGCTGCTGCATTAATTCAGGTGGTCACCAAAGGAGGCATAATTGCTGGGAAATGTGGGGCCCCATTTACCTTACTCTTATTGGATTCTCTCTCTCTCTCTGAGACTCCTCTGGTTTCGTTGAAAGAGATCTACCACTTTCCTTCTTTTCCAGATTCTTACTAGAGGAGGAGACATGGAAGCAGCAATAACCCCTTTAAAACCAGCTTGGCCCTTACATCTGCAAGGACTCTAGCACCAAATGCAGAACAGGCCCGACAATCATCAAGACGGGTGATATCCCAACATATGACACTTGTGATGAGACTTGGGGGGGGGGGGGTGGTGGTGGAGACTACTTGTGCCCACAGATCAGGAACCTCTTGAATCCAGAGGACTTGCCCATTACTAATACAGTGTGTGCACACACAGCAAAACAGTGATGACAACAGCAACAACCTGAAAAACCCAAATAAGACTAACAGCAGTAACCAGGGAAACCTACACTACTTCTTAAAAAAACACAAAAAGGTGAAAAGGTGGGAAAAGCACAGCAAAAAAGATTTTTCAACAGCAGAGTTAACAGGTCTAATACTAACAAACTATGCTAAATAGATCTCTAATGACAAAAAGGAGAAGAGGAAGACAGAGAGACTCAAAATTCCAAGAAATACAAGTAAAACTTTAAGCACATAACTGGAAACACATCTGGCACAGCGGTGCCATGTGAGATCTGAGGAGCAACAGACTCGCAGGAGATTATGCAAGAGGAAGCAGAGCTTTTGCACTGAAGGTCTTGGTATAGCTAGGTGTTGATTCCAGTCAGATTCCAGGAACCCACAGGCTAAGATGAATGGAAAAAAAAACATTGGATAAGAAATTTAGAGGGTTTTCCTCAGAGAATATCAGCACAAAATCCAACTTCTGAGGTCAAACTTTTAGAAACTAACAGTAAAAAAGGAAGAAATACCCTGAAATAATCCATTCATTCTACGCAAATGTGTTAGGCAATCCTCAACAGAGAACTTCTATGCACATCTTAGGAGAAGCTCTAGCTGACCCATCAATCTCCTGAAGCCCATGGGAAAGTGCACTCTGTGGTGGGAAGAAACTCCAAAGTTACTTGTTATCCCAGCTACTCATTTTACCTTCAGGTCTAGTACTTACCAGTGGCTAGGGCATGTAGAAAGATAGCTAAAGCTTTGAAAACTAGCTAGCTGGTCCTATCCATTGCAGAAAGTCACATCAAGCTTTAGGCTACTGCAGCAGTATGATGATCTAATAACGATTACCACAGAATCGGAGTTAATGTCCCAAAGGAATGCCAACTTCTCTGAATAGCTTTACAATATCAGTACTTCGTCATATGTGGAATCAGCTACATGCATCTGACCTTTAAACTTAGTCAGCCAGAGGGTGTGTTTAGCTATACATACAAGCAGAGCACTGTTAAAAAGGGGAAAATGAATTTTTTTTTTTTTTCATTTATACTTTGTTGACTGGGTTAGTCCCACTAGGCCAATGGTCTCTTTTTGAGGGAGTCCCAAGGAATCATTTATAATAACCCTAGGAAATCTGCCCATGGCATAGTGGAGCTTCCTCTACTCTCTTTGAAAAGTGCCATGGAGATATTTAACATCCACTTAGGCTATCACCAACTCAGGCAGATAAGTATGATAATGTTAACATGAAGTCATGTACAGCACAACTATCACTGATCAAACAGAATCTGGGTCTGCAGCATTAAGCTGAGTATATGCAACCTAAGCAAATAACAGACAATGCCTTTCTTAAATAGTAAAGTTGGCAAGAGTTGCCGCAAGCTAATAACAGCACAACTATCACTGATCAAACAGAATCTGGGTCTGCAGCATTAAGCTGAGTATATGCAACCTAAGCAAATAACAGACAATGCCTTTCTTAAATAGTAAAGTTGGCAAGAGTTGCCGCAAGCTAATAAAGAGGCCTGGATCATTGTTTCTCGATCAATAGGGAAAAGCTCTACCAAAACATCTCTAGAACTGCCTCAAGAAACCAAAAGCCAAACATATTACTTCTGTGTGCCTTGTGTCTTGGCTAATGCTAATTCACTACTTAGGTACTAGTTTATCAGACAACGGATCTATCTTGTAAATATTCTCAAATCATGTAATCATTAAAGGTAAGTTCAGAAAACAAGCAAGCCATCCCTACTGTACTTAGGAGGTTAAAATAGATCATCATCGAACTATCTGATCAGACTGAGTGGGCCACTGGTCACTTACTGGATTACAAATTCAATTCTTCTTGCATACATATCAAACTTTATTGCTTCACTACCCTCCCTGGGTAAATGAATCACTAAAATAAACTAAAAAAATTACTTGAAGTAAAAGTGGAAAAGGTACTCACATCATCAGTTGTAGCAAGACTTTCACTGGGAGTAAGTTCTGAATTTGAGGTCAACCATGCAGATGAATCCTCAGCTCTTGGAGATTCATGCTCCTTTTTCTTCTCGGATACCTGTCTAGGGACTATATCCTAAACAAACATATACAAAAGACTGAATATTAAGAGAAAAAACCTGAACATAAATATGAAATGGAACTGAAGGAAGCAATATATACCTGTAGTGCATACAGGGCTCTCTGTCTCAAATAATCTGAATTCAACAGCTGGAGCTCATGGAACAATTCAATTAGAAAATGTGGATGGGATTCATTCTGTGAAATCAGGGTGGCTACTTCTGAATATATAGTATCTCGCAGCGTTTCAAACAGGGAAAAATCACTTCCAGTTTCTGCATAAAAAAAAAAAAAAAAAAGGTGCAGTCATTTGAAGCCAAGCAAACTTTCATAAGTAAGTACTATGCTATCTACTTTTGTGGGCCATTAACACTAGCCAATTTCTCTCAAAGGTGAGAATCATACACTGTACCCTTGTGTGTCTATGAGATAACTACATTAACCATTACTCCAACCACCAACCCCAAAAAGGATTTAGTTGATCCCTGCACATTTAGCATGCAAAATCTCTGCATTAGCCCATTACAGTAACGGATAAAGAACACAATGGTCACCGATTTAATATATGGCAATACCACCACTAACCGATAAACACTGGTTATCTGTTTAACATATGCCAATACTAACAAGCTTTAGTTCCACATCTGTTTATATCTGAGAGTTTTTTTTTCTCAACTAGCATAAATAAAAGCTCAAAAATTGATACAATGCATTCAACATGCTGTTTGTATTTCAGCACAAGTGTTCCCTGAAAATAAAAAAATATGACTTTTGTGACAGTTCAAAAATGAGAACTTGTAGACTTCCAAGATGGGTACATACCAATCAATAAGTTGATTAAGCTCTCCCATTGTGAAAACTGCAATTGTAAAATATAAAAGCCACTATAACTAACGATCTGGGTAAAATTCAATTACCAACTTCTAACTGAACTGCCCTCCATGGCAGCAACTAAGAAATTTGGAGAAATATGACTGAAAATAAACAGAAAAGGAGGAAGAGGAAAACTGTCAAAATCTTGCAGCTTTTCAGCAAAAAAAAAGTTCATGTTTCATCTCTGGTACAGGAGATGGTTTCCAGTAATTTAGAGGGAAAAATAAATGCAGTCAAATTAGTTTAAAATCAGAGAACACAAAGAATATATACAAATAAAGGCTGGAAAAAAAAAGAAAAATGCTTAAACTAGCTATTTGTATGAGATGATAAACTTGAAAAAGTCAGAGGATGAAATTAAGAAAATGCTGGTAGAGTGTGATGCTTCAAGAGCAGCTATTCCAAAAATAACAGTTAGAAGATGGTGCATAGAGAGAAAAAATTAAGCTATGTACTTTCCATAACTATGCATCTGTGTTGTCCATTTTCATTCTTGCTCAACAAATGGGTTCAGATACGATCCTCTGATCAGACTCTACCACTTTTTTAAACTCTAGGATCTGGTTCTTGAGCTCCTCCCTTTACCCATAATGCCCCTGATCACTGCTTTATCTCAGACCAAGTTTCCTGTCTCTAAGCCATGTTAGAAAAACGGAATTTTATATAGCGATATATATATATATATATATATATATATATATATGGTTCTTCATATGGTCGAAACCATATCATCGAGTGTTTACAACATTGATGTTGTCAAGGGGAAGAAAAAGGTAAGTAAAAAAGGCTAGTGTTTCTGCAGGGCAGCAAAGTGCTCTGCACACTGTGTCTGTGAATGTGCCATCTCTGTGATGGCACTGCAGACAGGGTACAGGAAATCTCCTGTTTAGCGCTTCTGCATATAGTGCTAAAACGGAGATTTCCCTTTACCCCACTGTAGTGTGACCTCTGAGTTGGTATATTAAAGTTGGGGGGCACAGCCCCTCACATGGAGGGTGCAGGGGGTAAAGCCCCCCCTGCATAAAATAGTTTTGAGTGTTTTTTTTCTTTTTTTACGTTCCCTTTGAATCTTCGATGGTTTGAAACTCTATGTTCTGGTCTCGATGATCAGAATTTCACATTTTCAAGCTTTCGATGATTCAAAGTGTAACTATAGGTGTGTGTATATATATATATATATATATATATATATATATATATATATATTATCCACCAAACACTGGTAACAAGAGAAGTAACAGAACAGAGGCTTAAACAGAAATAGCTCCTGGCAACCTCCATCAAGTCATCTCCAAAGCAAATGAAAGGGGACTGTATATGAGGGAAGTTGAGGAAGAATAAAAATTGACAAAGATAGTACAGTTGTGTACACTTACCATAAATGTAGATGTTAGAGTGTATTCACTGTTGCAGTCACTACATTTGGGTAATCTGCTGGCAGGTTGCCATCAGTCAGCCTGATTAACAAAGTCTTGAGTCCTGCGTCAGTTGCTGTCCCTTCTTCCTTGACGTCAGGTTGTCAGGGGTATAACACATGCAGCCGACGCCATTACATCAGTTTTTCTTGCCCCAGATGTCAGGTGCTCCCCAAATGTGGAGCAAAATATATATATAATTTAAAAACACAAAAAATATACAAACACAAAAAATATACCACCAAACAAAAGCAAATACACCAACAAGGCTTTTAAGCATAGTAAAAGAAAGTAGAGGTATCTTAAGAGAAAAAACAGGGGGCTGGAGGGTGGGTAACCAGGACTGCAACAGTGAATACACTCGGACATCTACATTTATAGTAAGTGTACACAAAGTACAGTTTTGTACCTACCATAAATGTAGATGTCCGATAGGTATGCAACTGCAGTCCTGACATATGGGTTGTCCTGCCTCAGGCAGCCATTCGGTCGGCCGGATTCCAAAGTCTGGGTCCGGCGTCGGCTGATGTCGCCCTCTCCCCGACGTCAGAGCGCCTGGGGTATAAAAACGTCAGCCGACGCCATATTCTTCAGTGTTTCTTGCCCCAGATGCCAGGTGCCCTCTAAGGAAGGCTAAATTTTGAAAATAGAGAAAAAATTCCAGACAAGTACAAAAACATAAAAACAAATACACCATAAAAGATTACCCCAGGTAGCTAGAATGAGGGGTAGAAACCCAAAAGAATACCACAGAGGGGCAGGTGGGAGGGAAAACCTGACTGCAGTTACATACCTATCGGACATCTACATTTATGGTAGGTACAAAACTGTACTATGTCCTTCAAGGATGCAACTGCAGTCCTGACATATGGGTTGAATACCATAGCCAACCTGGGGGTGGTAGGCACTAAGACAAAGATGGTGTAGCTAAAATGCCCTGCAGGACTGCAGAAGCAAACCCTGCTCTGGATCTGGAATATAAAGGCAGGTTGTAATGTTTGGAAAATGTATGCACGGAGCTCCATGTAGCAGCTTCTAAAATGTCCTTTGTTGCCACTCCTCTTAAAAAGGCTGTGGAGGTGGCTGTAGCTCTGGTGGAATGTGGCCTGATGTCAGCTGGCACAGTTTTTCCATGAAAAGAGTAGCAGAATCGAATGCAATTTCCAATCCATTTAGAAATTGTCTGTTTGGAAATTGCTTTTCCCTGCAATCCAGCAGCATAAGCTACAAAAAGCTGGTCAGATTTTCTGAAAGATTTTGTTCTGTCCAAGTAGTAGCGCAACTGTCTGAGTATGTTCAAGGTGTGCAGAAGTCTCTCTCCCTTTATTTTGAGGTTTGGGAAAGAAGGTAGGCAGGTGAATAGCTTGATTCAGGGATACCCTGGACACCACCTTTGGCATGAATGACGGATTGGTTCTCAAAGAAACTCTGTCCTGATGAAAAATGAGAAATGGTTGTATTGCCATAAGGGCCTGTAGCTCAGAGACTCTTCTTGCTGAGGTTACTGCCAGAAGGAAAGCTGTCTTCCAAGACAGAAATTGCAACTCTGAAGATGCTGCTGGTTCAAAGGGAGGAAGAGTTAATTTTTCCAGCATGAAGTTGAGGTCCCATGCAGGCACTGGTGGTTTCCTTGGAGGGTTGATGTTCTTTATACCTCTTAGAAACTGTCTTAGCAATGGGTGAGAAAATACAGGCGGATCAGTGTTATATTTGGCAGATATTGCTGAAGCATGTATTTTTATGGAAGAATATGATAGACCATTGTGGAGCATTTCAGCCAAATATTCTAAGATCTGTGGAATGCTCATCACTGATGGGTCTTCACCCTTTTTGCTGTTCCGGATAAGAAATCTCTTCCATTTTGCTGAGTATGTTTTTCTAGTGGAAGGTCTGCGCGCCTCCAGGATGATATCTTTTACCCTTTTGGAAAGTGTATCCTGAGGAATAGTCATGGGATCTTCCAAGCTGTCAGCTTCAATGTTTTCAAGTTGGGGTGTAGCGACTTGTAATTGTGCTGTCAGAAGAAGTGGCCATTGAGGAAGAAGCCACGGACTGGTGTGTGTCAAGCTCCGTAGCAGTGGGTACCAGTGCTGTCTTGGCCAATCTGGAGCTATCAGTATGACTTTCGGTTGCTCTGTCTTGATCTTTAGTAACACCTTGGTCATCAAAGGAAGAGGTGGGAAGGCATATAGTGTTAGAGAGTTCCAACTGAAGGAGAGAGCGTCCACCTTCCATGCTTGAGGATGGTATGTCCTTGTGCAAAACTTTTTCAGATGGTGATTGAGGTAGGAGGCAAAGAGATCTATGTCCGGTCTTCCCCATGTTTGGGTTATTTGTAAGAAAATATCTGGATGCAACATCCATTCGTGTGGATCCATGATGTTTCTGCTAAGGCTGTCCGCCAGAACATTGTCCTTCCCTGGTACAAACTGGGATTGTAGGTCTATTTTCAATTGTAGGGAAATATCCCAGAGATTCATTGCCAGTCTGCAAAGAGGGTAGGAATGGGTACCTCCTTGCTTGTTTATGTACCACATAACTGTGGTATTGTCTGTCTTTATTAGTAGATGGCCCTGATGCATGAACTTTCCGAAGGCCTTGATCGCATGTATCACTGCCAGCATTTCTTTTTGGTTGATGTGCAGGTGCTTTTCTTTTTGTGTCCATTGTCCTTGAATGCATCTGCCCTCCATGTGCGCCCCCCATCCATGGTCTGAGGCGTCTGTTATGGTTTGACTTGTTTGAGGCTTGCTGAAAGGCAGACCTTTGTTTATCTGGCTTGCTTGAGCCCACCACAAAAATTCTTTTTGAAGGCATGGAATGAGTGGGATCAATGCTTCCAGGCTGTGGCTGTGTTGAGACCATAGACTTTTTAAATACCATTGTAGTTTCCTCATATGCAGCCTTGCGTGTGGAATCAGAAGAATGCAAGATGCCATGAAACCCAGGGCCCGCAGGATTTTCCTTGCAGTCATCTAGGTGTGAGTTGCCAATTTTCTGAAGTATTCTGGTAATTGTTTTTGTTTTTCTTTTGTCAGAAACGCCATCTGGGTGTTTGTGTCCGGTCTGGCACCCAGGAAAGGTATTTGTTGGGATGGTACGAGACTTGATTTTTGAATATTGACTGTGTATCCCAAGGCCTGCAGTAGGTGAATGACATAGTCCAAGTTTTTTAACAAGGCTTGTTGGCTGTCCACTTCGTCCAGGTAAGGGTATATTTGTATCCCCTGAAGTCTGCAATGTGCAATTACTGATGCCAGGCATTTCGTGAACACTCTGGGCGCAGTAGATAAGCCAAAGGGCAATGCTGAGAATTGATAATGCTCTGAGCCTGCAAGAAATCTGAGGTATCTTCTGCAACTTTGTCTGATTGGGACATGCAGGCATGCCTCCTTGAGGTCCAGAGTTACCAGCCAAGACCCCTTGCCCAGCATGGGAAGGAGTTGCTGTAAAGTCAGCATTTTGAATTTTGGCACAATAAGGTAAGTATTCAGTGCAGACAAGTCCAGAATGGGTCTCCATTGGCTTTCTTTTCTTGGAACAAGGAACAGTCTTGAATAAAATCCTTGGCCTTGTTCTGCAGAAGGAACCTTTTCTATTGCTCTTATTTGAAGTAGGTTTGTTATTTGTTTGAGTGCCTCTGCCCTTTGATTTGGTGGCAGGTTTGGCCTGCCCTGCCTTGTTGGTAGTGTATGAAAATGGAATCTGTATCCCTTGTCTATTATGTCCAGTATCCATTTGTCCTTGGTAATATTGTGCCAATTTTGTGAGAATAAAGATAATTTTCAGCCCAAAGGTGCTTCTAATTGAGCCTTGGATGGCGGAGTCAAAGTCAAGTCATTGAAATTGTCCCTGCGGAGCAGTGGAAGGTCCTGCGCCCCACCTCTCTGGTTCGGAGGCTGCCATTGACGTCCTCTGTAGGAGCCTCGAGTTTGCCCTCTACCTCTGCCACGTCTGTTTTTGCCTCTCTGAAATTTGTCTGCGTCTGGAAAGGACCAATGCTCAGAAGGCCAATTCCTGCTGAATCTTGGAGGCTGTACCTGGAGGAAATCTTTGACCGTTTGCACTGATTTTGCCTTTTCCTCTATTTTCTTTAAAACCTCTTGTGCAGTAGCACCAAATAGCTTATGTTTCTCTAGTGGTGCGTCCAAAAGCTTAATTTTCACATGGTCTGGCAATGTTTGTTCCTTTAACCAAGCATGTCTGTGTATGACCGCACCTGTCATTGCTGCTCTACATGAAGCTTCCAATGCATCATATCCACACTGAAGGAAATGGTTGCTAACCTGCTGTGTATTATGAACCAATTCCTGTAACCCCTTTCTATCTAATGGTTCAGGGGAAGCCAATTTCTTTTGCAAGTTATCCATGTATTCCTGATACTGAATCATATGAAATTGACAATTTAATGCTCGCATAGAAAGGGTGGAAGATGTATATACTTTCTTGCCCCACCTTTCTAAGGCCCTGGAGTCTCTTTCCGAAGGAAGTGGATTCTTAGCAGTAGTGGAGGAAACCCCTTTAGGCCCCTGAGAAATAGTTTCAGGGTCAGCAGTATGGCCCTTGTACAAAAATTGATGTGTGTCTGGGACCCTGTAGTACCTGTCTGGCTTGACAGGAGCAGGGGGGAGAGAGTCAGGGGAAACACTAGATTCTAAGTACACATCATCTAACACATTTAAAACTGGAGGAATAGCTAAGGGTCTATGCTGAGGTAGCTTTAAAAATTCCCTTAACCTCTTCCTAGAATCTGAGTATTCTTGGCCCTGCCATTTGAAGTGTTCCCTCATGGAATGAAGCGTTTCCCCAAAGGAAAACTCCTCAGGAGGAAAAGCAGAGGGAATGGATTCCTCCGCATCTGAATCCTCGTAGGCCGAGAAGGCCTCCTCCTGGTAGTCTGAATGTGCAGAATCACCTGAGGCCTCATCGAAGGACTGGGTATCTAGCTGCTCAACCCTAGGCTTCTTGTCAGAGGGCGGCTAAGAGCCTCTTTCTGGATGTGGCTGAGAACCCCTAATTAAAGAAATTAGGTCCTCAGCTAAACTTAAAATTTGAGAACCAGAAGTGGATCCCAGAGAAACAGATCTTGGAGGGAGAGACTTAGCCTGTTTGGCAGCCTTAGCACGTGTGTAGGCCTTAATGGACATAGACACTGGAGGCCTGGCAGCCCCACGTGCTGGAGTAGACTTATCCACTGAAATGGTGTCAGAAATATCCTGGGCTATGGTCTCAGAGGGGAGAACAGAAACCGGCACCAAGCTAGCCTCCGGTACCTGAGTAACCGGTGGAGTGGTGTCGTCAGTCTGTAGGGGTTGTGAAACCGGCTCAGAAGAGAACGAGACACTCGCAGTAGGCCTAAGCGTGGTGTCGGCCGAGACCGCGGACAGCGAGTGTCAGTCCTTATCCTTCCGTTTTTTAGGTAAATGTGCTGTCGGAAGCTCCGACGGCATGATATAACAGAAATTTTCAACAAAATAATCCTGTGCAAACTCTGACCGACGCCTAAGAGTGCGTCTATTGAAAGAAGCACAAGCTGCACAGGCCGAGACGTTGTGTTCTGGGCCTAAGCAGGGTAAGCAGTAAGAGTGGAAATCCTTATGAGGTATTTGTTTCCCACAGGTTAAACAATTATTAACTTTTTCAGTTTTATCTGACATCGGCTGAGGCAAGAAAAGGTCCCCAACGGGGTACTTAGCTTTTTTTGAAGTCTTCAGTAGCTGAAACGCAGGAGCTGGCCGACCGGCACTTGTGAACTGCTTCTGCTTCGGGCGCCGCACGGCAAGAAAGACTGAAGAAGATGGCGTCGGCTGACGTTTTTATTCCCCAGGCGCTTTGACGTCGGGGAGAGGGCGACATCAGCCGACGCCGGACCCAGACTTTGGAATCTGGACGACCAAAGGGCTGCCTGAGGCAGGACAACCCATATGTCAGGACTGCAGTTGCATCCTTGAAGGACATCTGTACTATATTCTTCGTGTTTCAATGTTGCATTCATTACATTTGGGTAGATTCCCAAAGCTAAGGTTGGGAGGATGGATTTATACAACATTAGGACCAGCTATAAGGCCCTGCAGGACAGCAGTGGCAAACCCAGCTCTGAATTTAGAGAAGAAAGGTAAGTGGTAATGCTTGGTGAACATATGAACTGAGCTCCAGGTAGCAGCTTCTAGAATGTCTCTGGTAGGAACACCTCTGAGAAAGGGAGTAGAAGTAGATGCAGCCCTGGTGGAATGAGATCTGATCCCCTGGGGGATAGTTTTACCATGGTGCATATAGCAGAAACTAATACAATGGCTTATCCATTTGGAAATAGTCTGCTTTGAAAAAGCCTTTCCCTCTGCCCCTGCAGCAAAAGCCACCAGCAGTTGTTCAGATTTTCTTAGAGATTTTGTCCTGTCTAAGTAAAATCTAAGTTGTCTGTGTACATCCAAGGAATGCAGAATTCGCTCCCCCTTGTTCTGTGGATTGGGAAAGAAAGTTGGCAAATGAATGGTCTGATTAAGAGCCACACTGGATACCACCTTAGGCATGAAGGATGGATTGGTCTTGAGTGACACCCTGTCTGCATGAAAAATAATGAAAGGCTCCACTGCCATAAGAGCCTGTAATTCAGAAATCCTTCTAGCCGAAGTTACTGCTAAAAGGAAAGCTGTTTTCCAGGAGAGAAATTTTAAGTCTGCAGTAGCAGCTGGCTCGAAAGGAGGGAGTGTGAGTTTTTCCAATACAAAATTGAGGTCCCAGGTAAGGGTTGGAGCTCTCCTGGGTGGTCTTAAGTTTTTGGCCCCTCAGAGATACTGCTTTAGGAGAGGATGAGAGAAGAGGGGAGGTTCTGTGTTGTAATGAGCTGAAATGGCAGAGGCATGGATTTTTATGGAAGAAAAGGACAGGCCCTTGTGAAGCATCTCAGTTAAGTATTGTAAAATCTGAATAATATTGGGCGTTGCTGTGCTTATTCCTTGTGACTGGTTCCAGGCACAGAATCTTTTCCATTTGTCAGCATAAGATTTTCTAGTACTAGGCCTTCTCACCTCCAAAACGACATCCATCACAGGTTTGCTGAGGGAGGTAAAGGTGAATTTAGGTGATTAGCCACGCTGCAAGATTCAAAGTTTGAAGCTGAGTGTGCAGAATTTGGTTGTTCTGCTGAGACAATAAGTAAGGGGTGTGAGGCAGGTGCCACGGTGGAAGGTGCGACACATTGCGCAGGAGTGGGTACCAGTGTTGGTGAGGCCAGTCTGGAGCAATCAGAATAATTTTTGGTTTGTCCTGTTTGACTTTTAGTAGAACTTTGCAGAGCAGCGGCAGAGGGAGAAAAGCATAGACTGATAGTTTTTTTTCCAGCTGAATGACAGAGCATCCACTTTCCAAGCTTTTTTGTGATGTGTTCTTGTGCAGAATTTGTCTGATAGTTCTGGGGTGAGGCAAAAAGGTCTATGTCTGCACTCCCCCATTTGCGTGTCAACATGCTGAAAATCCATGGTTCCAGTTTCCATTCGTGTGGGTCCATGAGATTTCTGCTTAGTTCGTCTGCCAGAGTATTCAGCTTTCCTGGCAGGTATTAAGCTTGTAGTTGTATTTGGTAGGTCAAGGCTGTGTTCCACAATGCCATGGCTAGTCTGCATAGGGGGTTGGAATGTGTACCCCCCTGCTTGTTTATGTACGACATAACTGGTGTTGTCTGCTTTTATTACTAATTGTCCTGGATGATGGTAGTCCTTGAAGGCTGTCAGTGCATTCTGTACAGCTAGCATCTCTTTCTGATTGATATGAAGGTGCATTTGATTTGGGCTCCATCGGCCCTGTATGCACTTCCCTGCCAGATGAGCCATCCAAGCATAGTCTGATGAGTCTGTAGTTAGGGTTTGGGCGGCAGGGGGTGGAGTGAATGGCAGTCCCTTGTTTTGGTGGCAGGTCTCTGCCCACCATAGGAAAAAAGTTATGTACCTACCATAACGTTCCATGTTAGTTGCCTTCATCTCTCTTTCCTTCTTGCTGTTTGGGTTCGGAGCCAATCCTCTGCTCCGACTTGGCCATCTTCTATAGCTCGAGAGCTATTTACTGGCCCGAGGCTACCCCTTACCCCATAATGCCCAGCGTCAGCTACCCAGATCTCGTTTGTGATAGCACACACTAAACATTAGTAGAGTAACCAGTTAATAAAACTGGTTGTCCAATACACCTAAACAAGGAAAGAGTTATAGATTTACCTGGCATGTGAATTAATAAAAGATGCCCAGCCAGTGAAAAACAAAAGGGAACTCCTCTCACTCCTCTAGGAAGGGGGAAGGAGGGAGGGACGCAAGAAGGAAGGCGAGATGAAGACAACTAACATGGAACATTATGGTAGGTACATAACTTCTTTATGTTAAGTTGTCTATCTCGCCTTCGTTCTTGCTGTTTGGAGCAGCGTCCCTAGCACCTAAAATCCCGGGTGGCTCACTGGAACAAACTCTTCAGAACAGTAGAACCAAAGGAAGCTCTGCTCCAGGAGACCATATCTACCTTGTAATGAGAGATAAAAGTGTGGGGGCTTGCCCAAGCGGCAGCTGCACAGATTGAGTCTATGGGCAACCTAGACAAACGCTACAGAGGTGGCTAATGCTCTAGTAGAATGACCGCTTGGTTTAGCTGGTAGCTCTTTATTTCGTAACTGATAAATAAAGGCAATAGTATCAGATAACCATCTGGATAAGGTCACTTTGGAAACTGGAAGGCCTTGTTTGTTGAAAGCAGAAGAAAGAAATAACTGGTCTGATTTTCTTAGTTCCTTAGTTCTATGGAGGTAAAAACGCAATTGTCTGTGTACATCCAATTGGTAGAGCTTGTATTCTGCCTGGTTGCTGTTAGCTTTAAAGAAGACTTCGGTTTCCAATTTTTTGTAAATTCAGGAGCTGGCCGACCGGCACTTGTGAACTGCTTCTGCTTCGGGCACCGCACGGCAAAAAAGACTGAAGAAAATGGCGTCGGCTGTGTCCTATATATACCCCTGCCTCACTGACGTCAGGAAAGAAAGCGACGACAACCGACGCCGGACCTAGACTTTAGAATTCGGCCGACCGAGGACCCGCCTGACGGCAGAGAACCCATCTGTGATTACTGCAGCTGTATGCACGATGAACATCTGGGTGATCTATGGATTGATTTAAATTGTTCTCTGAGCAGAATTTAGGAATAAAGGATGGACTGGTCCTCAGAGAAACTCTGTCCTTGTGAAACACCAGGTAAGGAGGACGAACACATAGTGCTTGAAGTTCTGAGACACGTCTAGCTGAAGTGACAGCAACCATAAAAAGTGTCTTCTAAGAAAGAAGTTTTAAACAGCATGATGCTGCCGGTTCAAAGGGAGGAAAAATTAAAGAGGCTAAAACTAAATTGAGATCCCAAGGAGGGGGAGGATCTCTAACTGGGGGTCTGAGAAGAGATGTTCCTTCCATAAATGCTTTGCAGAGCTTATGAGACATTATGCTAGAGTTAAGCATACCGATATGAAAATTAGAAATGGCAGCTAGTTGTACTCTAATGGTAGCGGAAGCCGCACCAGGCTGAAAAAGCTGTGTCAGAAATTCAAGAATCTCATGGAATGGGGCTGAGACAGGATCCAAATTTCTAGATTCTGCCCAGTAAGAAAAACATTTCCATTTATTAGCATACGTTTTCCTCGTAGTAGACTTATGTGAGGAAACAATAATATCACGGACTGCTGGGGAGATATTGGAAAGCCTGCCTAAGGTTGGAAGTGGAGCAACCAAGCTGTGAGCTGGAGAGTTTGAAGGGATTGGTGCAACCCATCTGATTGGTGAATCAGAAGATCTAGAACTGGGTCCAGGATCCACGGTTGATCCAGAAGGTGGAGGCATAGGAACGGGAACCATATTTGTCGAGGCCAGTATGGAGCAATGAGGATCATTTTGCAACCCAACAATTTTGCTTTCTGTATGAGTCTTGGAATTAGGGGAAAGGGGGAAAAGCGTAAAGGAGTCCTTGAGGCCAGTCGTAGACTAGAGCATCTCTAGGTATATGACCTGGAAGAGGAATAAGGGAGAAGTAGCTGCTGCATTTGTTGTTGAGAGGAGTGGCAAAGAGGTCGCAGCAAGGCTGTCCCCACTTGCGGAAAATAACACCTGCAACTTCCTGATTCAGAGACCACTTGTGAGGAATGAGGATAGCTCTGCTGAGCCTGTCCGCTATAACGTTGGATTTCCCAGGGATATGTGCTGCTATCAGAAAATGTTGGGAAGAAATCGCCCATTGCCACAGTCTGATAGCTTCTCGACACAAGGGGTAAGACCTAGTCCTGCCCTGTTTGTTGATGTACCACACCACTGACATGTTGCCCATTTGGATTGCAATGGTCCTGGAAGGAAGAGAGTCTTGAAGGGCTTGCAACGCTAGAACTGCTCTCATTTCTAGGACATTGATATGCAGATGGTACTCGTGAGGTTGCCAAGTGCTGAGGCGTCCGTGGTTACTGTGGCTACCGGAGGGGGTTGTATGAAAGGTCTGCCCTGAATTACTAGTGGGGAGACCATCCACCAAGAAAGGTGCCTTTTGCAAGTTTCTGTGATCAGGATCATGTGAGACATGGGTAGCTCCTGGAAAGACCACTGCGTGAAAAGAAGCCACTGAAGGATTCTCATGTGGAAACACGCTAATGGGACAAGAAGAACTGCAGCTGCCATGGAGCCTAGAGCTTGGAGGACATGTCTGACTTGAACCCTTTTGCTCTGCATTAGAATTAACACTTGTTGACGAATAGTGGAAACTCTTTCCTGTGGTAATCTTGCAAATATTTATTTTGTGTTTAATTCTGCTCCTATGTATGTAATAGACTGACAGGGCAACAAGGCAGATTTTTTGAAATTTACTGCAATGCCTAGTTGAGTGCATAATGTGATTGTATAATCCCGTGCCTCTAAGAGTTGATACCTGGTGGTAGCAGTCAGGAGCCAGTCATCTAAATAGGGAAACACCTGGAATCCTTGACGCCTCAGGTGAGCCGTGACTATTGCCATACACTTGGTGAACACTCTGGGGGGGCTGAGGTGAGACCAAAGGGCAGAGCTCTGAACTGGTAATGACTGGCCCCCTACCCGGAAGCAAAGAAATCTCCTGGAGCGTCTGTCCATCTTGATATGGTAGTACGCGTCCTGAAGATCTATGGAGCACATCCAATTGTCCTGACCCAGAAAAGGGAAAATAGACTGCAGTGTCACCATCTGGAACTTTTCTTTTTGTACAGATTTGTTCAATCTACTGAGATCCAGTATTGGTCTCCAGTCCCTTGTCTTTTTTGGTACTAAAAAGAATCTTGAGTAAGTTCCAGATTCCTAGTTGGTCTGCGGAGACTTCTTGAATGGCTCTTTTGTCTAGCAGTCTTGAAACTTCTGTGACTGCCTGATCCCTTAAATTGGGTGGGACATCTGGGATGGGCTTTTTCGATTCTATGGGGGATTGATGGAAGGGAATTTTTTAACCTCCGCATATGAAGGATAGTACCCATCTGTCTCGTCATATTTTGCCAGGATTTGGGTACAGCGAAAGTCTTCCCCCGACTGCCTTCAGAGGTGAGCAGTCGGGCAACCCTTCAGGGATGCTGGAAGGGTTTGGCAGAGAAAGTTTCTCTGTCACCCTGGTTTTGCGGTCCCCCTCTGCCACGAGGACGGCATCTGTTATTGTAGTTTCCTCCTCTGTCCCTGGGGACAAATCACCACGTGTGTCAGGCAAGGGTCCCTGGGATTTTCAGAACCACATCTTTCCGCTCTTCTGACCCTTGGGATAAGGTCTAGAAGGAGTGGAAAAACAGACTCCCATGGCAGAGAGAGTCTTGGCTTCCTGCTCACACCTGGTCAACGTGTCTTTCACCTGAGGCCCAAATCAAAGGGAGTGTTGGTGAAGGACGCTTGAAAGGGTTCTGCAAACTGATACAGTCGCATCCAAGCATGTCTCCTAAGAGCCACATCTGTCACTGCAGCCCTGCTTGCTCTATCGGCTGCATAGGAAATCAGCCTCATGGAGGAGTTAACTATGGAATTAAGAGTCGCAAGCTGAGAAGCTACTTTGGCTGGTGCTCCCTCAACTGTAGGATCTTGAAGGTGATCTCCAAGCTCTTTCAGGAGATCTCTTTGAAGACGAGTAAAATGGCATAAATAATTCAGGGACCTCATTGAAAAGGTCGCTGAAGCAAACATTCGCTTTCCATATCTGTCCATTGTCCAACAGTCTTTGTTCGGAGGATGAACAGATGAAGAGGTCTCTGCTAACTCTTTCTTGGTGGCTGCTGCCACCACCATGGCATCAACTGGCACACCTTTGGAGAGGAATTGCTTGTCCTGGGGGACTGTAATAAATTTATTTGGTCTCGTCGGAGTAGGTTCCACAGAATCTGGAGCTGACCAAGCCTTTCAAACCACTACGGACATGAGTGGATCGAAAGGAGGAGATACCAAGGAGGTGGAAGGTCGAGAACCGTATGCGTCCAGGAATACAGATTCGTCCTTGGTAGGGGCTAGGGAAGTCCAGTCCCTCCTCTGCCTAAGCATTTCAAGGATGTCCAAAAAAAATCATCTTCAGAGGGAGACCTTGGGGACCCTTCCGATTCATCCATGTCTGTATCTGAAGTGACAGACTCAGGGGAGTCTATGTGCTTCCTCTTGCAATACTTCTTCCGGGGAAGCTCCTCCGAGTGATCAGGGGAGGCTTCGGAAGAAGAGGTATCACCCAATGGGGTGTCCTGGGGCATAGGTTCCCTATGCTTGGGGTCTGGAGGAGGAGTAGAGGTTGGCACAGACACCACGGTGGGAGGACCCAATGGAGCTGGCAGTAGAGCGGTCTCGGGGGACAGCACACTCCGTATGACCTCGAAGGCGTCCCAACCTCTAGGCAGAGAAAGCTCCGGCTCCGAAGAAACCGGAGTCTTTCTCCGCGTTGAGGGTGATGGCTCCAAGGCCGATGTTGGAGTCGAGCTCACCTACGCCAAAGCTCTGAGGGAGAGAACAGGGTCAGACAAGGATCCGATGCCACTCTCCCCCTCAGAGCCGACGAGAGAGCCTCGGCGCTCAGATCCCTCGATAGAAGGTACAATCGAGGTAATCAGAGCAGACGCCGGAACAAAGGAGAAATTATTATCTGCGCCGACGGTCCTACTGCCTGCGGATAGTACAGTTGTGTACACTTACCATAAATGTAGATGTTAGAGTGTCTTCACTGTTGCAGTCATAACTGTAGGGTTCTCCCCTGCTGGCAGGCAGTCCTCGGTCGGCCAGAATCCCAAAGTCTGGGTCCGGCATCGGCCGCTCAGCTATGCTCCCTGACGTCAGAGCGCCAGGAGTACAAAGCTGACAACCGACGCCATGTTCTCCAGTTTTTCTTGCCCCAGATGTCAGGTGTTCCAAAATGAGTAAGATCCCATACCGTTTGCAAATACACCTCAGAAGAAGGGTGAAGAAGGAAACCACACAAAAGAAAAAATAAGAGGGGACAGGAGGGAGGGTAACCCAGACTGCAACAGTGAAGACACTCGAACATCTACATTTATGGTTAGTGTACACAACTGTACTATGTTCATCGTGTTTCACTGTTGCAGTCATGACTGTAGGGTTGAATCCCAAAGCAGAATAAAAGGGAGGTGGTCATAAGGTAGAGGGGGCGGCTAAAAGTCCCTGCAAGACTGCTGAAGCAAAGCCTGCCCTAGACTTAGAGTAGAGAGGTAGACTGTAGTGCTTAGAAAAAGTATGCACTGAACTCCAAGTTGCAGCTTCCAAAACGTCTTTGGGAGGAACTCCCCTGAGGAAGGCAGCAGCTCTGGTAGAATGAGTCCTTATACTCCCTGGGATTTGCTTTCCATGGTGTGAATAACAAAATCTGATTCCATGAGCAATCCATTTTGAAATGGTCTGTTTTGAAATGGCTTTACCTTGGGAACTTGAAGCATAAGAAACAAACAATTGTTCTTATTTCCTGATGTCCTTGGTTCTGTCCAGGTAAAAACATAGTTGTCTGTGTACATCCAAGGAATGCAAGATCCTTTCCCCCTTATTTTGAGGACTGGGGAAAAAGTTGGCAAGTGAATAGTTTGATTTAAAGCCACTTTGGAAACCACCTTAGGCATGAAAGTAGGATTAGTCCTTAAAGACACCCTATCTTGATGAAAAATAATATAAGGTTCCACAGCCATGAGAGCTTGCAACTCCAAAACTCTCCTGGCAGAGGTCAGAGCTAACAGGATGGCTGTCTTCCAAGATAAAAACTTGATGTCAGATGTGGCAGCAGGCTCAAAAGGAGGTAAGGTGAGTTTTTCCAGAACATAGTTGAGATCCCAGGCAGGAATGGGAGGAGATCTAGGGGGCCTTAAGTTCTTAGCTCCTCTGAGAAATTGTCTCATGAGCTGGTGGGAAAAGATTGGAGGGTCAGTATTATAATGAGCAGAAATAGCAGAGGCATGCATCTTTATGGAAGAAAAAGAGAGACCCTTATTGTAAGAGGTCTGTCAGGTAAAATAAAATCAGAGGAATGTCAGGAATAAGAGGGTCAGAATCCTGAGCCTGCATCCAGATGCAAAATCTTTTCCATTTTCCTGCATACGATTTTCTAGTGCTAGGCAGTCTGACTTCTAAAATGACATCCATAACCTGCTTGGGTAGGAGAGAATGAATAATAGACCCTGGATTAACCAGGCCGCCAGGTTGAGAGTTTTGACATGGGAGTGCAGAACCTGACCCTGGTGTTGGGACAGAAGGTTCGGAGTCTGTGGTAAAACCCAAAGGGGCTCCAGAAAAAGGTTCTTCAGTGTTGGGTACCAAAACTGTCGAGGCCAATTTAGGGCCAGCAAAATTATCATCTTGGGCTTGTCCTGTTTGATCTTTAATAACACCCGTGGAAGAAGAGGTAGAGGCGGGAAGGCATACCCCGAGAGGTTTCTCCAACTGAATGATAGTGCATCCACTTTCCAAGCTAGTTCGTGGAATGTCCTGGTGCAAAAAAGCTGCAGTTGATGATTGAGGTGCGATGCAAAGAGGTCTATGTGAGGACATCCCCAGACTGCTTGAATATTCCTGTGTCCAGCATCCATTCGTGTGGGTCCGACAGGTTTCTGCTCAGTCTGTCTGCCAGGAAGTTTTGCTTTCCTGGTAGAAACTGAGCTTGAAATTCCAATTTGCAAGCTAGAGCTGTGTTCCATAGATTCATGGCTAGTCTGCAAAGGGGGATAGGAATGTGATCCCCCTTGCTTGTTTATGTACCACATAACTGTGGTGTTGTCTGTCCGTATCAGTAGTTGCCCTGGTTGTAGAAGATTCCTGAAGGCCAATAGAGCGTTTTGAACGCCTAGCATTTCCTTTAAATTGATATGCATGTGCTTCTGATCCTTTGTCCAAAGGCCCTGCAGACAGTTGCCCTGCAAATGGGCTCCCCATGCATAATCTGAGGCGTCCGTGGTTAGTATCTGACTGGCTGGAGGCAGACTGAAGGCTTTCCCTTTGTTTAGAGTACATGCCTTGGACCACCAAAGGAATTCCTTTTGAAGACAAGGCAGGACGGTGATCTGTATTGTCTAAACTGTGGCAATGCTGAGACCATACACTTTTTAGGTACCACTGTATTTTCCTCATATGTAGTCTTGCATATGGTACGAGAAGGATGCAGGAGGCCATATAACCCAAAGCCTGCAGGAATTTCCTTGCAGAAAGCTGAGTTAATGTTGCCAAGGTTTTGAAAGTTGAAGCCAGCTGTAATTGTTTTTCATATGTCAGAAATGCCATCTGGGTTGTTGTGTTTAGAAGAGCACCCAGAAAAGTTATCTGTTGCGAGGGTGTCAAATTTGACTTTTTTATGTTTACAGTGAATCCCAGGAACTTGAGAAGTTTCTGAACAAATTCTAGATGCTGGAGTAAGACATCCTTGCTGTCTGCCTCAATAAGACAATCGTCCAGATAAGGGTAAATTTGAATTCCCTTGAGTCTGCAATAAGCTACTACTGGAGCCAGGCACCTGGTGAAGACCCTGGGCGCAGTAGACAATCCAAAGGGCAGCACAGAGAATTGATAATGCCTCGATCCGGCCTTGAACCTGAGGTATTTTCTGCACTCCTGCCTGATGGGAATGTGTAAATAAGCCTCCTTTAAATCCAAAGTTACAATCCATGCATTTTTGGTCAGCATTGGGAGTAGCTGCTGTAGAGTAAGCATCTTGAATTTTGGTATTTCGAGAAAAGTGTTTAAGACTGACAGATCCAGAGTGGGTCTCCATGAATTTTGCTTTCTGGGGACTAGAAAGAGCCTTGAGTAAAAACCTTGTCCCATTTCTGAAAGTGGAACCAGTTCTATGGCTTTCATAGCCAAGAGGGCTTCCACCTGGTTTAAGGCCTCTAACCACTGATGTTTTGGTAGATCTGGCCATCCGCTTGGTCTTGGTAGGGTATGAAAATGGAATCTGTAACCTCTGGAAACCACATCCAGAACCCACTTGTCTTGGGTTATATGAGTCCAATTTAGGTGAAAAAGTGAAAGTTTTCCTCTGAGAGGGGCTTCCAGACAAGAAGTTCCTGCAGCCCAACAGAGGGAGTCATTGAGCCTGTTTTCTATGAGCTTGCGGCCTGTCCTCTCCTCCCCTACGGGTGGAAGCAGTCCACTGTCTTGGTCTATAAGAGGCTTGCGTTTGAGGCCTTCCTCAGGAGCGTCTGTATCTACCTCTCTGAGGCCTGTCTGAATTGGGAAAGGACCAATTTTTTTGTAGGCCAATTCCTACTAAATCTGGGTGGCTGTACTTGTAAGAAATCCTTAACCATTTGCATGGATTTTGCCTTGTCCTCCATCTTCTTTATCACCTCTTCAGCCTTAGATCCAAACAAAACATTATGCTGAACAGGAGCATCCAATAACTTAGCTTTTACTTGATCTGGCAAGTTTTGTTCCTTTAACCAAGCATGCCTTCTAATGACTGTACCAGAGGCAGCAGCCCTACAAGAAGCCTCTAAGGCATCAAATCCACAGTGTAAACCATGCTTCCCAACTTGTTCAGTGGCATGCATTAAGTCATGTAATTCCTTATCTGCACAGGCGGAAATGGAAGTTAGCTTTTGTTTCAAAACAGACAGAAGGAATTGCTGGTATTTCAGCATATGAAATTGACAGTTTAAAGCCCTAATAAAGTAGCGGAAGTGTACACTTTTTTGCCCCATCTTTCTAAAGATCTGGAATCCTTCTCAGTGGGAATGGGGTTTTTAGCAGAAGTGGCCTTAACCCCCTTAGGGCCTTGAGAAATGGTTTCAGGATCAGCAGTAGGGTTCTTGTATAAAAACTGGTGGGAATCAGGAACCCTATAATATCTGTCTGGCTTAACAGGAGCTGGAGGAAAAGAGTCAGGAGTTAAGTTAGCCTCCGAAAAACCATCATCCACAATATCCAAAATAGGAGGAATAGCCAGGGGTCTATGTTGGGGAAGAAGAAGAAAATCCCTTAGTCTTTTCTTAGATTCCGAGTACTCCTGTCCTTCCCAGTGAAAATGTTCCCTCATTTCATGCAAAGATTCCCCAAAAAAGAAATCCTCAGGGGGAGAAGCTGAAGGAATGGATTCCTCAGCATCAGAATCCTCATAAGGAGGGAAAGAATATTCCTGGTCAGAAGAAGAAACTGAAGAAACGAAAGCCTGATCAGAGGAGTCATAATACACTTCCTGCCTTGGCCTTTTATCTGGAGGGGGATGTGAACCCCTAATCATAGTAAGTAAGTCCTCCGCCATCTTAAGTAACTGTTTCTGAGACTTGGGTGCTGGATCAGAAGAGGCCTGGGCTGCAGTCTTTGATTTGGAAGGAGTCTTTGCCTTTGTCTTTGGCTTTGCCTTTACTAGAAGCTGAGTAGGCCTGAAAACCCCTTCGGAAGCCGGTACCTGCACAGCGGCTCCGGACCCATCCGAAAGAGCATTGTCCGAAGGTCCTGCAACAGAAATATTCAAAGGCCTAGTTGGCTCCTCGTGGGAGTCCGTTTCGGCCATCGGTTCCGAAATGGCCGACGACAGGGGCTGCAAAAGCGCCTCACTGACGACGGCCGAACCTGAAGCTGGCTCTGCTTGTACAACATAGTCTGATTTGGACCTCAGAGGCCTGTCTTTATCCTTGCGTCGTTTGTGAACTCCGGTAGCCGGAACCGTATCCGACATTTTGTAATTAAAACGCCTACCGAAGTAATGAAATGCAAAATCGTACCTTCGTTTAATCGTACGTTGAATGAATCTAGCACAAAACTGACAACTAGCTATGTCGTGGTCAGGGCCTAAGCAAGGAATACAGTAAGAATGAAAATCCTTATGAGGTATTTGCTTCCCACATGAAATACAATTATTAACTTTTTCTGACATCGGACTGGAGCAAGAAAAAAGTTTCCCCGACGGGGTACTTAGCTTTGAGTAGGAGAAGTCAGTCTTCGGACTGAAGCACGTTTATAAAAAATTGTCAGGAGTCAGCCGACCGGCAATTGCGAACTGCTATCACCGCACAGCAAGAAAGACTGGAGAACATGGCGTCCGCTGTCAGCTTTGTACTCCTGGAGCTCTGACGTCAGGGAGCATGGCTGAGCAGCCGACGCCAGACCCAGACTTTGGGATTCTGGCCGACCGAGGACTGCCTGCCGGCAGGGGAGAACTCTACAGTCATGACTGCAACAGTGAAACACGATGAACATCCATGGTCTCCGGCTCAGAGCTAAATATAGTCGGAGGAGGAATAGAAATAGAGGCGGTTGGAGCAGATCTCTGTTGAAGTGGGCTGGAGAGAATTTTTGCCAGTGCCTGTGACTTAAGCAACCTACTTACTACTCTCTCCACATCATGATCCGATAATCTACATGATCGTGAGGAGTGGGAAGATTAATGGCTACGTTCACTCTGTAATAAAGGTGAGTGTGGTGCCGAGTGGATGGACTCTAAGGATGGAGACCTCAGTCTCTTATGGCTCAGAGACTGCTCCGAAATAGCAGATGGAGCCGACGGAGGAGTTGTCAAGAAAAGGAGTCGGCTCCGAAGGTGGAGCCGACGGCATGACAGACTTAGGGGATTTCGCTGGCTGAGTACTTCTAGCCAGAGAATCCTGAGGCTTCAATAATCCCAGGCGGATTAATTTGTTTTTGTGCTCCCGCAGGACCCTTGGACTAAAAGCATGACATATAGAACAGGGGTAGCCTCGAACCAGTAAATAGCTCTCGAGCTATAGAAGATGGCAGAGTCGGAGCCGAGGATTGGCTCCGAACCCAAACAGCAAGAACGAAGGTGAGATAGACAACTTAACATCTCTAGTTTCAGGCAAGGTATGATAGGAATCATTGTTTCCAGACTGCGACAGTGTTGACTCCATAAACTTTTTAAGTACCACTGAAGTTTCCTCATATGCAGTCTTGCATATGGAATTAGAAGAATGCAGAAGGCCATGAACCCCAGGGCTTGCAGAATTTGTTTTGCAGATAGGGTTTTTGTGGCCACCTGTTTGAAGTAAGTCACCAATTGAATTTGCTTTTCTGGTGTTAGGTAAGCCATCTGGCAGTTGTATTCAAGCTTGCACCCAGGAATGAAATTTTTTGAGAGGGTACCAGTTGTGATTTCTTTTCATTTATTGTGTACCCTAGACAAGTTAGAATCCTTTTTACAAACACCAGATGCTTCAGAAGAATGTCCTTGTTTTCTGCCTGAATTAGACAATCGTCCAGGTATGGATATATTTGAATATTTCTTTGCCTGCAAAATGCAATTACTGTAGCCAGGCACTTTGTGAAGACCCTAGGCGCAGTAGATAAAGCCAAAGGGCAGTGCAGAGAACTGGTAATGCAAATAGCCTGCTATGAAGCAGAGGTATCTTCTGCAAGATTTCCTGATTGGGATATGCAGATAAGCCTCTTAAGTCTAGAGTTACCAACTAGGCATCTTTGCCTAGCATAGGAAGTAACTGTTGAAGAGTCAGCATCTTGAATTTTGGAATGTCCAGAAATGTGTTTAGAGTAGATAAGTCGAGAATTGGACGCCATGATTTGTCTTTTCTGGGTACCAGGAAAAGTCTTGAATAGAAACCTTGTTCCTTTTCCTCTTCTGATACTGGTTGAATACCCCCCATGGTCATGAGGGACAGAACTTGTTTCTGGGCCTCTGCCCACTGATTTGGGGGCAGGTCTGGCCATCCGTTTGGGATTAGCAACGTGTGGAAATTAAATCTGTATCCCTGGGATACTATATTTAAAACACATTTGTCCTGGGTTATAAGTTGCCAGTTTCTTCCATGAAGTGCCAGCTTTCCCCCCAAAGAGGCGGTGAAAAGATAAGTGCTTCTTGAGAGTAGATGGAAGTCATTGAGACTATTTACCATAGGGAGGTGCCTTGTTGGTTCCAGATTTGGAGGTGGAGGCACCCCATTGTTTTGTTCTAAAGGTCCCTTGTGACTGAAACCTGGAGCCTTTGGAATGTCTGGGTTTGACTTGAGTGGCTCTCGAAGGAACTGGAAAAGACCAGTTCTTAGTAGGCCAGTGCCTACTAAATCTTGGAGGTTGCACCTGTAAGAATTCTTTCACAGTTTGCATAGATTTAGCTTTATCTTCCATCTTTTTTAAAACTTCTTCAGCCTTATTACCAAAAAGACGGTCCTGTTGTAAAGGAGCATCCAACAACTTTGCTTTAACATGATCAGGCAGAATTTGCTCTCTGAGCCAAGCATGCCTTCTTAACACAGACCCAGTTACGGCAGCCCTGCAGGAGGCCTCCAAAGAATCAAAACCACATTGCAAAGTATGTTTTCCAACTTGTTCAGCTGAATGCAATAAATCCTGTAAATCTTTATTTTCCACACAGTCAGAAATTATCATCATTTTCTGTTTAAGCAGTCCCATAATATGCTGTTGATATTTTAGCATATGAAATTGACAGTTTAAAGCCCTGATTGCCAAGGTTGCAGAAGTGTAAACCTTTTACCCCATCTATCCAGCGCCCTGGAATCTCTATCAGAAGGGGTAGGATTTTTAGTAATAGAGGCCTTAATGCCCTTGGGACCCTGAGAAATGGTTTTAGGATCTGCAATAGGACTTTTGAAAAGGAATTTGTGGGAGTCAGGAACCCTATCATATCTGTCTGGCTTACAAGGAGCAGGAGGCAGAGAATCAGGAGCCATACTAGATTCTGGAAAAACATCATCAATAATGTCAAGAGGAGGAGGTATAGCCAAAGGCCTATGCTGAGGAAGAAGAAGAAAATCCCCAAGTCTCTTTTTAGATTCAGAGAAATCCTGACTTTCTCAGTGGAAATGTTCCCTTAAGGCATGTAAAGTTTCTCCAAAAGAAAAATTCTCAGGGGGAGAAGCAGGAGGAATGGAATCTTCTGCATCAGAGTTCTCATAAGTAGGTATAGACAAATCCTGTTCATTAGAAGAATCAGAAGATTCATAATCAATATCTTGCCTAGGCCTCTTAGAGGAAGGGGGTTGACTACCCCTGATCAGAGTAATTAAATCTTCAGATATTTTGATCATTTGCTTTTTAGGCATAGGGGCCTGCACATGTGGCCAAGGCGTCAGTTTTTTAGACACATTTAGATTTTGGCCTTAGTCTTGAAGATGGCATTGGTCTAATACACAAATCTGTAGGAGTGAAAACACCCTCAAAAGCCGGTGTCTGCACAGCGGCTCCGGACTCATCTAAGGTAGAGACATCCACAGGTTCCATATCTGAAGCATCTCGTGGCATACTGGACTCTGAATGGGTCTCAGTAGAGGCCTGCAAATCAGACGTACCGGTTATCAGGGGCTGCAAAAGTGCCTCACTGAGTACCCGCGAACTGTCGACTGGCTTAGGAGAAGTGTAGTCAGTTTTGGACCTCGACGGTCTGTCTCTGTCTTTTTCTTTGCGTTTTTTTAGGTATTCCGGTAGTCGGATTGCTAACCGACATTTCTGGATAATTAAATCGTGAGCCAAAATATTTAAAAGGAAAAATATACCGACGTTTAATAGTGCGTTGATTAAATTTAGCACAAAACCGACAGCAAGGTACGTTGTGGTCAGGGCCTAGGCAAGGAATACAGTAGAAATGAAAATCCTTATGAGGTACTTGCTTCCCACAAGTAATGCAATTATTAACTTTTACTGACATCGGTAAGGAGCAAGAAAAAGTTTCCCCAACGGGGTACTTAGCTTTTAGTTGAAGACTTCAGTTCTGAAACTTGAAAATGAAAATTTCAGGAGTCGGCCGACCGGCACTTGCGAACTGCTTCTGCTTCGGGCACCGCACGGCAAGAAAGACTGATGTAATGGCGTCGGCTGCATGTTTGATACCCCTGATGACCTGACGTCATGGAAGAAGGGACAGCAACAGACGCAGGACCCAAGACTTTGTTAATCAGGCTGACCGAGGGCAACCTACCAGCAGATTACCCAAATGTAAAGACTGCAACAGTGAAACATGAAGAACATGCATAGTTACGGTAAGTACATAACTTAAATGCTGTCATTTTCATTTATTCCTCAACTGATGGGACAGTCCCCACCCTACAATAACCTTCAATGGCCCTCAGGCAGAGATATTCCAGATTCCCGTAGAACCAAATGCAGCTCTACTTCTGTAGATGATGTCCAATTTACAATGAGCTAGAAAGGTATGAAACTTTAGATCAAGCATCAGCTGCACAAATATCATCAATAGAAGCTCTGGAGATGTAGCCACTGACCTAGTTGAATGAGCTCTTGGTTGTTTTGGTAAGGTCAAACCTTTTAGGGAATATACCCGAGAAATACACTCAGTTATCCATTTGTATACTGTAGCTTTTGAGATGCATCTATATCATAACATCGACAGCTTAGGTTGTCGAATCCTAAAACATCGACACCTAAGCATCGAAAGCTTACAATAGTGAACGGCCACAAATCGAATTCTTTCCTCAGGAAAGAATTTGCGTGGCTGTCCGTAAACAAAATAAACACACCAAAACATTGCGGGGGGGGGGGCACCCCCCAACTAAATATACCAACTCCGAGATCACTCTACATTGGAGAAAGGGCAAATCCCGGATAACGGCCATGCAAATTCTTTCCTGAGGAAATAATTTGATTATGTGGCAGTTCGCTATTGTAATTTTTCGACGCTTAGGTGACAATATTTAAGCATTCGGCAACCTAAGCTGTTGATAATACAATAGGAATGCTTTCAGACAGGATTACCCAAAATTTTTTTTTTTTTTTTTTTGCAAAGCAAGCATACTGATCAGTCTAATTTTCATTGTTCTATGAAGGCAGAACTGAAGCTGTCTCTGTACATCTAATGAATGAAGCATGTGTTCTCCTTACTTCTGAAATTTAGGGAAGAAAACTGGCAAACTGATGACTTGATTAATATTTGTTTCTGATGCAACTTTGGGTAAAAAAATGGATTTGTATGTAAAGCAACCCTGTCATTATGGAAGACCAAATAAAGCAGTTTTGAAAAAAAGTGCTTAGAGTTCAGAGACTCCCCCTGCCAAAGTTATGGCTACAAGAAAACCTGTTTTCCAAGAAAGGAATCTGAGGCCCACTTTTGCAGAGGGGTCAAAGAGCAATTGTGTTAGACTCTAAAACAAAAGTAAGATCCCAAGGTGGTATAGGGTCCGTAATAGGTGGCCTTACACAGCCTAGATGATGACAAACGGAAGGCATTATTCTCCAATATGAAAATTCGAAATGGCAGCCAGTTGGACTTTAATAGTAGGGAAAGAGGCCCCGCTTTGAAAAAGAGATGTTAGACATTCTAACAGCAGAAACAGGAGCAGAAAAAGGATTAAGATCCGTCTGTTGAATCCATAAGGAAAAATCTTCCATTCACTTTTATAAATCTTTCTTGTACAGGATTTCTGGGATGAAAACAAAATTCTTTGAACTGGAGATTAAAGCCTGGGATGTCTATCCATCACTGGAATGTGAGAAACCATGCAGTCAATTTGAGGCGTGGTACGCCCAGATGAGTGAGGCCCGATGGGTGTGATGGGAGATCTGGACTGGGGTCCAATGTCCATGGAGGACATAGTACATGACACCACAGAAAAGGAAACCAAATCTGCCAAGGCTAGAAGGGGGCAATGAGGACTACATTGCTCTTCAACCTGAAAGCTTTCTGAAGAAACTTGGGGATTAAAGGTAGGGGAGGGAAGGCATAAAGAAGACCGGAGAGCCAAATGTGGAGTAGAGCATCTCTCGGTGACTGTACCTGAGGAGTGATTATGGCAAAGAACCTGCTGCACTTGTTGAGGGGAGAAACAAACAGATTGCAGCATGGCTGACCCCACTGCTGGAAGAAGATCTTTGCCACTGACAGAGACCACTCATGAGGCATCAGAATAGTCCTGCTGAGTCTGTCTGGTAGCACATTTGATTTCCCCGGAATATGTGTTGCTGTAAAGAAAACGGTTGCATGAGATTGCACATTGCTAAACTCTTACTGCTTCTCAGCAAAGAGGGTAAAATCTGGTTCCCCCAGTTTGCTGATGCATCAACTAGGCATCTACTGATAAAGAATAGTTGTATAAAATCTTACTATAACCATAGATGTCCTTCTCTTCCATGTTGCAATATTCATAACCTTTGGGGTAGCCTCTGCCTAGCGACCTGAACGTCCAGGCCAGCATACAAAAGCTTTAGTCACTGCAAGGTATGTGGAATGTCTGATGATGGCCGTAGGGATAATGGATCATAAAAGTGATGTCTGCACGTACCCTCCTCAGAAGTGACTGCCTAAGTCGGACCCTAGTCCCAGGATAGCAGCACAAGTCCCGAATCATCCACCAAAGATTTTTTTTCAGGAGGTAGGAGGGTGGGATAGAATAATGCAACATGTAACAGAACGATCATCTATGGTTATAGTAAGATTTTACACAACTATTCTATGTCCTTCTATTCTCGTTTTGCAATATTCATAACCTTTGGGTGGCTGTCATAGCTCAAAGAAAAGGGTGGTTTGGAACTATTTTCCAAAAATCCATGCAGGATTGCCCAAGCAAAACCTGCTCTAGATCTAGAGATGAGATCCATTTTGTAGTGTTTAATGAGGGCATGGACAGATGTCTAGGTAGCTGCTTCTAGAATAGCAGCAGTGCCCAGCCTCTCGAAAAATGCTCCAGAGGAGGCCATGGCCCCAGTGGAATGGGCTTTTATGTTAGAGTACAGGTGTTTGCCATGGTAGATACAACAAAATGAGATGGCTTTGGAGATCCAAGTAGAAACAGTCTGCTTTATCACAGCTTTTCCAAGAGCCCTGGGGTGAAAGGAGACAAACAGTTGCTTTAATCACCTAAGGGATTTGGTCTTGTCTAGGTAGAATCTTAGTTGTCTGTGAACATCAAGGGAATGCAGGACACTCTCACTGTCATTCTGGGGTTGTGGAAAAAAGGTGAGGAGGTGGAAACATTGGTTCAGGGACAACTCATTGACCACCTTAGGCATAAAGGGTGGGTTAGTTCATAGGGTTACCCTATCCTTAAAAATGATGGGGTGACCATGAAGGCATGGAGCTCTGACACTCTCCTGGCTGATGTCATGGCCACAAAAAGCACAGGTTTCCAAGTGCAGTACTTTAGAGAGGCTGTAGCTGCTGGCTCAAAGGTGGCAACGGTGAGCTTCTCTAACACATAGCTGAGGTCCCATGGTGGTGGAACTGACCTCCTGGGGGGACAAAGGTGTAGAACTCCTTTCAGGAATAAGTTCACTTGAAGTCTAGAAGCAAGTGGAGGGTCAAGAGGCAGATAAGCAGAAATAGCAGCAAGGTGTGCCTTAACAGAGTAATATGCCAACCCTTCCTGCAACAATTCACACAGATAAGAGAGCACCAAGGGGACCTCTCCTTGAAATGGGTCTAGTGGTCTTTTTAGACACCAAATGAAGAACCTTTACCATTTGGACAGATAAGATATCCTGGTATTAGGTTTCCTGGCCTCCTGCAGGACATTATCCTCAGAGTAAAGGTGTCTGAAAGGGATCACAATTCTACCACCCTCAGATTCCAAGTGGGGATGGATTAGAGATCCCTTGCCCTGTTTTAGTAAGTCCATTTTGTGAGGTAACTTGTAATGATTACTCCTGGCTAAATTCAGAAGAAAGGGGAACCAGTGCTGTCTTGGCCAAAAGGGAGTCGCCAGCAAGATTTCTGGTTTGTCCTGCTGAATTTTCATTAGGACATTTTGTAAGAGTGGGAAGGGGGAATGCATAGATAAACATCCCCTTCCATGAGAGAGAGAAGGCACCTGTTTCCCCTCGCTAGAGGGCTGGGTGCCCTGGTACAAAACTGTTAAAGTTGTCTGTTCAGAGGGGAGGCAAACAGCTCTATTTGCAGCATACCCCACCTGTGGACTATGTCCAGAAACACATCCCTGTGTAGCATCCATTCGTGGGATTGTGACATGGACCTGATTAAGATGTCTGCCTGGGTGTTCTGAGCTGAGAGGATACAGACAGCCTACAGAATGACTTCATGCTGGACTGCCAATTCCCAGGCATGGAGTGCAAGTCTGCATAGCAAGTATGACCCTGTTCCCCCTTGTTTGTTCACATACCAAAGAACAGTTGTGTTGTCCATGAACAACTTCAGGGGTCCTTGCTTCAGAATATCTTGGAAGGCCCTCAGTGCAAGGATGAGATCCCTCAGCTCACTGATGTTGACATGCTCCCTCTTGAAAGGGCCTGTCCATGTGCCTTGCACCTTCAAGCTGCCCACAGCAGCTCCCCAACCCAAGTCTGAAGCATCTGTGTACATTTCCTGGACTTAAGTTAGGGATTGTAAGAGAAGTCTTGGGTTCAGAGAAACTTAATCCACCCATCAAAGGATCTCCTTCCTTAGGCACAGAAGGAAGGGAATTGTGTGGTCCAGGGGGTGGGAGTGTTGGTTCCATGTGGACCTCCAGTACCACTGAAGTTTCCTCATGTGCAGTCTTGCAAGTGGTAAAATGGGGATTGTAGAAACCATATGCCTTAAGAGTCTGAGGTATTCCCTTGCTATCACTGCAGGGAAGTGGATGACAGAATAAGTATTCCTTCAGGCTTTCCACCTTTTGGGGTGGGAGGAATGCCATCACAACATCTATCTTGATTCTGCACCCCAGGAAAACTTGGTCCTAGGAGGGGTTTAGGCTGGATTTAGGGAAGCTGATGGTGAAACCCAGAGACTGCAGAACAGAAATGACTGTCTGGAGATAGTTCTGGAGGGTACTGTAAATCTACCTGGATCAGGAAGTCATCCAGGTATGGGAAAATCTGTATCCCTAGGACCCTGCAAAAGGATACCACTGGAACCAGACACTTGGTGAATACCCTTGGAGCAGTAGACAGTCCAAAAGGTAAAGCACATAACTGAAAATGGAAAGAATCCACAGAGAAGCGTTAAGTACTTCCTGTATTTGGGCTGGATGGGGATATGCAGGTAGGCATCTTTGATGTCCAAGGTGACAAAAATGCCTGAGGCATTAGCAGTGGAAAGAGACTGAACTGAGAGCATGCAGAAGGTGGGTACTTGAAAAAGGTTGAGGTGAGAAATCCAGGATGGATCTACATGGGCCATCCTTTCTTGAAAACAGGAAAAGTCTGGAGTAAAAGCCCCTTCCCTTTTCTGAAGGAGGGACTGGTTGGATGGTCTCCTGAAAGAGGAGGCTAAGACTGGTTGGAGTAGGGGCAGCTGGTCCTTTGGTGGCTGTGGGAGGCCTTTTAAGAGTGGAGGAATGACACAAGTCATGAAGTAAACTTTTTCTACGACTGTCAAGACCCACTTGTCTGTGGTAATGCTTTTCCAGAAGAGGACACCAAGACAGAGTCTCAGGAAAGGGGTATAAGGATCTACACAGGAAGGAGGAGGAGGACGCACAGTCACAGACTACCTGCCTTGTCCTGAAACTGAGGTTTCTGGGTTGGTGTCTGGGCAGAATTGGAAGGTGGCCGTTTTCTGGAACTCTTTTTTTTTTTTTCCCCCCTGGAAGTAGGAGGAGCAGCAGAATATTTTCTAATGAATTGGATCTTAGTACGGTAATTTCTGTGGAATTTAGGAAATGGTGACACAAAAAGAAGTTATGTACTCACCATAATGTTCCATGTAAGTTGTTCATCTCACCTTCATTCTTACTGATGGGTTCGGAGCTGATCCTCGGCTCAGACTCTGCCAAAATGCAGAAGCTCGAGGTTTTCAAACAGCGTGTGGCCTACTACCTATCCCATGATGTACTGGTGCTTCCCTCAGATCTTGTTTGCTGCCAACTAACGTAAGGATCACATATAAAAATTATAATAGTAATATCAAGAATAAACCAAAGACCAACACCGTCATGAGTTGTCCAAATTCTTGGTCCCCAAGAAAAAACTGGAAAGGGGTTAGGAGGGTGGGATGCAAGAATGAAGGAGAGATGAACAACTCGCATGGAACGTAATGGTGAGTACATCACTTCTTTATGTGAAATTGTTCAATTTCGCCTTCATTCTTACTGATGGGTTAAGCATCCCAAGCACCATCTTTCTTGGGTGGCTCACAGGAGTATATTCCTCAGGACAGTGGAACCAAAGGAGGCTCCGTCCCTGAAGGCCCTATCCATCCTGTAATGAGTGATGACAGTATGAGGCCTAGACCACGTGGCTGCTGCACAAATGAAATATATTGGTAGCTTGGCCAGAAAGGCTGAAGATGTGGAGGCAGCTCTAGTTGAGTGGGCCTTTACTTTTTGATATAATAGCATGTGAACAGAACTATATGTAAAAGAGATGCAATCTGATAGCCATTTTGACAAGGTGGGTTTTACCACTGGAGCACCTTTCTTTGAATCTGAGAATGAAATGAAGAACTCTTCTGATTTTCTAAAGTCCTTGGTCCTGTGTAAATAGAATCGAAGCTGCCTGTGAACATCAAGCTTGTGCAGCATGTGTTCCATCTTATTAGTATATTTTGGTAAAAAACAGGTAATTTTATAGCCTGACTGAGATTGGTCTCTGAACAAACTTTAGGTAAAAATGATGGGTTTGCCCTCAGTGAAACTCAGTCATTATGAAAAATCAAATATGGGAGGGATTTATGGACAAGGCCTGTAACTCGGAAACCATCCAAGCAGAAGTAATAGCTACTAGAAAAATAGTTTTCCATTACAGATAGTTCAGGTCACAAGATGAGGCTGGTTCAAATGGGGGTAAGGATGATTCACGAAAGAACAAAATTTAGATTCCATGGTGTAGCCGGGGATTTAATGGGGGGGGGGGGTCTCAAATGAACAGTAACCTTAAGAAATGCTTTAGAGAGCCTGTTAGACATATTAGAACCCTGATCATCCAGATGAAAGTTAGAAATTACTGCCAATTGAACCCCTAATGATTGTTACAGCTGCCCCCTCGTTGAAAAGTTTGGTCAAAAACTCTAAAATGGATGAAACTGAAGCCAGACATGGGTCAATTATTGTTGTGACACACCCATATGGAAAACCTTTTCCACTTACTAAGGTATAACTTCCTGGTAGATGCTTTTTGAGAGGCTGTTAGAATATGCTGAGCTGCAGCTGAGAGGTTCTGAAACCTGGCTATTCTTTGGAATTGGAGCAGCCAAACTGTCCATTTGAGGGCAGGATGAAGAGCCCCTGATGAATGAATCTGAAGATCTGGAACTGGGTCCAGGATTCAAGGTTCTTCCAATAGATGAGGCTGAAGAAAGGGGAACCAAATAAGATGAGGCCAGTAAGGGGCTATTAGAATAATGGCCCTCCCCAGAGTCTTTGTTTTCTGTAAAACTTTGGGCATCAGTGGAAAGGCATAAAGGAGACCAGGCGGCCAACTGTGTACAAGTGCGTCCTTTGGTGAATCTCCCTTAGGGGGGACTAGGGCAAAATAGCTGCTGCATTTTGTGTTAGTTGGAGTTGCAAAGAGGTTGCAACAAGGCTGGCCCCACCTGTGGAATATCCTTTCTGTCACATCTTGTTTAAGGGACCCCTCGTGAGGCAACAGAATTGCTCTGCTCAATTTGTCTGCTATCACATTGGACTTCCCCGGGATATGCGTTCCTATCAGAAAGCACTGGGTGGAAGTTGCCCACTGCCACACTCCCAGGACCTCTTGACATAGGGTGTAAGATCTGGTTTACGTACCAGACCACAAAAAAAACAATAAAATGAGGAAAAAGTGCTTCAAACGTCACCAGTAAAAAAAAAAAAAAAAAAAAAAAAAAAAACAAACAAACAAAGCACTTCCTGGAATGCAGAAACCACGGCTCCAATAGTGAAAAGGCAGCAAATTTAGTAAGTTTTAACGCACCAAAACACAAACCAGCGTTTTCGTCCTGTTGCAAACAGAACTTCATCAGAAATGCAGTCAAACCACATTTCATTTACGTATATAGTCATTAACCCCCTGTTAGTTAACTAATCAAAATCCAAGCAACCAAAGTAGACTAAATAAAAAAATATGTGCAACTTTGAAGTGTTATTGCAAACTTGTCCTAAAAAATACAATAAATACTATATGTACACCCTAATAAACTAGTTAAAAACACCCAATATCAACTCATTAATAACAACATTATAGTAAAATAAGAGTCAAATCTTTAAAACTATATAGTTCCTGTGTTGCCCATTTCCTTTCTTGGATAAAGGGAGGCTTCTTTGTTCTCCAGTGGCAGTGGGGAACTTGGAGCAGCCTATCTATCCCTGGAGGAGTGTTCCCAGCACAACAATCTGGTAGTCTGCTTGTTGCAAAAAAGAAAAAAAAAATATCCTTGTTTCCCATCTTTCCTGTCCTAGAGTAGTCCAAATACAGGCTTTGCTGTATTCTGGACTTTTGGAAAGTTCCTGTGTTGCCCATTTCCTTTCTTGGATAAAGGGAGGCTTCTTTGTTCACCAGTGGCAGCGGGGAGCTTGGAGCAGCCTATCTATCCCTGGAGGAGTGTTCCCAGCACAAGACCCTGGTAGTCTATTGGCCGTTTTGGGCCAATTTCTAGCTCTTTGAAGTCCCCCTGTATAAAACCCGCTTTAGCACGGCTTTGCACGATTTTGCACATAGCGCAGCATCGGGCAGCGCCGCTTAACTGGGTTTAAACCATTCTCGGCTCCACAAAGTCTGCTCTTCACTTTTTCCCTTAGAACTGATCTAGTTCTCATAATAAACACCCTTTTTCCACTCTAAAGCCTGGCACTTGCTCACTAAAGCAATTATATAAGTCAGCACTAAAAAATTAATTAAAAGCACTACACCCTCACAAACTCCCCTTGAGTACTTTGTTCCCCACTGGCACTTTTTTTCAATTGTAAAGGAATTCCCAATACTATTCTAGCATGTCCAATGGTCAGTTGTCAATCTCTTCTCCAGTCCAGCTGGTGAATCTGGGAATCTTGAGGCAATGTTAGAAATGCCTCATGTACACAGACCACCCTATCCTCCTCCCAACAAATTCCAACACATGTGAGAGATGCAACCATATAGCCAAACTGGAGGCTAAGCTCTCTCAACTCAGTACTGGCGTAACCAGTCAGGAGGAGAAGGAAACCACACTCAGTACAATTCCAGTCTCACACAGACCTACCACGACAGCAAACCAAACACAAACGCACAAAAACATACTCGAAGGCTCTAAATAAAAATCTGCCTAAGCAGCAGAGACCTCCAAAGCAGACTCCCAAGCAACCGCTACCCCAAAACAAAACACGTGCAACACATAGCTCACAAAGCCAGTGTGCCGAACAGTCACAGCCCTTAAGGCTAAACAACACACCTGATACACTTGTAATAGGCGACTCTATCGTCAGGCACACTGACGTCCCGCTCACCAGGCTGAACAAGGAGAAGGTCACGGTGAGCTGCCTGTCGGGCACTAGGATCCGCCACATAACACAAGCACTCAGGTCACTCCAAGGCAAGTACAAATATGACTCAGTCATTGTCCATGCTGGTGTGAATGACCCGAGACTTACCTCCCTAGACTACATGAAAAGAGACATAGAGGAGCTCTCTGAGCATGTAGCCCAGGCTGGTATGACCCTGACCTTGAGTAGCATCATACCCTCACCAAGAATGATGCCACAACATGAAGACAAGATGATCAATTTCAATAACTGGCTTAAGTATTGGTGTCATTCAAAGGGGATCCAATGCCTGTCTGCCTGGGATGACGTGCTCGACAAGCCACGATGCTTCGCTAGGGACGGCTTGCACCTGTCACCCCTGGGCTTTCAGATATAGGCAAAGGCTCTTGCCACCCCCATAGTGCCTTTTTTAGGCAAGGCTCAAAAGACAAACCCACCTCCATAGGTATCACAAGGGATAAGAAACTAAGAGTAATGCTACTCAATGCCAGAAGTCTAAACCTCAAGATGCACGCACTCAAAACTCTCCTTAGCATGGAGAAAATCGATAACTGTGCAGTAACAGAAACCTGGTTCAAGGCTCCCGAGAGCACCCCAGCACTACCAGGTTATACCTCATACCATGTTTTTCGGCCCCAAAACTTGGACCGAACCACAAAAGGAGGGGGAGTATCAATATTCGTCAAAGATACCCACACCTCCAGGTTGGTGGCACAGCACGAAGCATCAGAGACTATCCATGTGCAACTAACAGTGGGTAAAACTGCCTTCCAGTTTATAGCCTGCTACAGACCACCCTCCCAAACACAGGAACCCCACACGGCCTTCCTGAGAACACTGGAAAATATGAAGGTCTCTCCAAACATCATTATACTGGGCAACTTCAACTACCCTAACATAGACTGGGAGCATTACTCTAGCTCCAACACCCTAGCCCAAAGGTTCCTAGAATTTATAAACTCAAATGCTATGGAACAACTTGTTGCCACTCCCACAAGAGGGGAAAACATACTGGACCTGATCATCACCAATATGGGGACTCTATGCTCCGGACCAGAAGTGTATCCCTCACTGGTAAGATCAGACCATAAACTAATCTCACTAGATATTCACATCCCGACCCCAGCCCCTGCCCAGAAAATCACAGTGAAAAACTTCTCTAAAGCAAATTCTACACTCCTCAAAACCGAGGTGGAATTCTTCAAAGCCCCCGGGCCTGAGGAAAATACGGCCCAGACCGCAGAATCCTTTATAAACGCATTCTATGAACACCTTCAGGAATGCATGGATCATGCAATCCCAAATAAAACTAAGTCCCAATCCTCCAAAGTTAGGCGTCCTGTCTGGTGGACCCCCAGCCATAAACAAACTATACAATAGAAGGAGGAAGCTACTACATGATAGAGCAAAATCCCACAAAGGGAAGGCATCTCTGATCAGTATTAGCAAAAAACTACGGGCACTCATAAAATCATCTAAGGCCAGCTTCGAGAGAAAAATTGCACAGGACACTAAGGATAATCACAAGGCTTTCTTTAGTTGTGTTAGGAACCTGGGTGGGAATTCCCAGATATGCTCAGAATTAGTCCAAAATGACAAAAAATACACCGAACCCACAGACACTGCCAACATCCTAGCTGACAGGTTCAGTGCAAACTCCCCCCCCCCCCTTCCCCACCAAAAGGGCAAATATCTATCCCAGCAGAGTGCTGCCCCCGACATCTCAGATGCTCAGGTAAGAGCCGCCCTCTCTAAAGCAAAAAACACAGTATCAATGGGACCAGACGGTGTCCCGGGCTGCGTTCTACATGAACTCCAAGAAGAACTAAACCCAAACATAAAACTACTGCTCAATCTCAGCCTTACTACAGGATATGTACCCAAAGAGTGGTGTACAGCAACAGCGGTCCATCTCCACAAAGGTGGTGCCTCAACGGATCCTGGAAACTATCGCCCCATAAGCTTGACTAGCTTGGTCTGCAAATCTATGGAAAGGATCATCATGGACCTCATAAATAAAGATATTGGGGACCTACAGACACTGGATCCTACCCAGTTCAGCTTTGTTAAGGGCAGATACTGCCTCTTAAACCTGGTCGATTTCTTTGAAACAGTCACCAAGGCCATTGATGAGGGGAAGGTGGTCCACACAGCCTACCTGGACCTTGCAAAAGCCTTCGATACAATACCCCACTCGGGCATTATAGATAAGCTCACCATCTTAAATATAAACCCCTATGTCACTAGATGGGTTGCAAACTGGCTCAAGGACAGAACCCACATGGTTAGAATTGCTGGAGCCATGTCAGACTCCAAACCAGTTACAAGTGGCGTCCCTCAAGGCTCAGTCCTGGGACCTCTCTTGTTCGGTATATATTTCTCGGAGGTACAGGCTAACACGGAAGGACTGTGGCTGACCGAGTTTGCAGATGACTGCAAACTGGGCGCCATAATTGACTCTCCAGCCGACACAAGCATCCTACAAAAGGGCCTCATAGAAACAGACAACTGGTGCCAGAGCCATGGCCTCAAGCTAAACGCCAAAAAGTGTATAGTCATCCCCTTCAGCAAAAACAATGTGCCCACAAATTACCACATAGGTGGTAATCCATTAAGTACGGAAGAAGTAATTAGGGACATGGGGACCCAAGTTGATAGCAATCTCACATTTGACAACCACGTGGCCAAAGTGGTTAGAAAAACATTTTATATAGCCCACCTAATCATGAAGGGGTTCACATCTAGATCAGGGGAGGTCATCGTGCCTCTTTACTCATCCCTCATCAGGCCCATAATTGAGTACAATGCCCCTTTTGGGATGTACCTTACCAGACACCTGCAGCAACTGGAAAGACCCCAAAAGTACCTCACCAAGAAGATCAAAGGGCTCAAACAGATGCCATATGCTGCCCGGTTAAAGAAACTCCAGCTCTACTCAGTGGCATACCGCCTGCTCAGAGGCGATCTGTGCCTGACGTATAAAGCCATGTCCAACCCGGAATTAATGGACATGCTGCACCTCAGAAAATCCAAATCCCATCGAGCTATGCGCTCGAGAGACTTGAACCTCAGCACTGAAATAAATAGGACATGCTGGAGGGACAGATTCATAACCCAGAGGCTCCCTTCACTCTGGAATAAAAGCAGAGTCCCTCATTGACTCTCTTCAAGAGGAATCTTGATGAGTGGATGGGGGATAGTAGGTTTACCCCGGGTATCACTTCTGTGTCACTGTTAGAGGCACAGTATACTAACCTCGAAAAAGGGCATAGCAAAATTCATTTAAAATGGGTGGCAAAAGCCAAACACACTCTGGCTAGGCTTATAAATGCCCTAGGGCAGATAGCCTAGTATGAACCTATAAACCTATATATAATAGTTATAAGATTGTTCAATTCTCCTGCTTTTCTTAAAGATACAATAGTATCATCTATTGGTTAGACAGCCACATTACGTACAAAACCCACGACTGAACAGAACAAAGACAAAATTAAGTAAATAAATCATTTGTATAAAACATTTCTGTAAAACATTTGTGTAAAAATATTCATATACAATATTAAATTCAGTAACATATGTAATTGATTAAAATTGATAAAAATTAACTGTTTATATGAATAGAGTCCTGGTTATAATTTGGCAGGCCTAAGTTTAAGGACAGGGGCCAGAGATACATGTTCATTGAGTCCTGGTAATTGGTTGGCTCTAGTTTTAGTTGCCAAAATAATTCTCTGAACTCAATGGTCATCTCCCAAGGCCCCCCATGTGGATCAATGTCCACATTTTCTATAACAAAGAAACCAAAACGTGTTTCCTTACACTGCGTACTTTTTGTAAAGGGCATTATTAAGATCTTGTTTCCTAATGTCATTAAGGTGTTCATAAATTCGCTTTTTAAATTTCCTGTTGGTCTTACCTATATAAAAACACCCACAATTTTTACAAATAGCGACATATACCACCCCCACAGTATCACAGTTACAGTAAGTGTTGGTCTCAATGCATTCGTTCCTACCTTTTAAGTTCACTTTACTCCCATAAAGGACATGTGGGCATTGTGTACAGGAGCCACACTTGTATGTTCCTTTCTTTTGTTTGCCCTGTTTGGTTTTATGATTTTCTAGCATGTCTTTTATGTTCCTGGCCTTCCTATATGTAAATTTCAAAGGGTCCTTGAATAACTGCTCTAAATAAGCATACTTTCCAAACCTTTCCCAATTCTTCGATACTAAGTCCCTAATTTGGTAAACATTACTAATGAAGTTCAAAAAGTTATTGTTCCATTTTGGTTCGGGGTTGACATCATTAGCCTGAGCACCTACGATCTCAGATAACCTTAAAATAGGACTAAAGCTACCTCCCCTCTCATTCTGAACTTCTTTCTCAATTTCTTCAACCAAAGCCAGGGGGTAATTCCTATCCAAAAACATTATATTCAGTTTATTACTTTCCACCAAATAGTCTTCATCACATGAAGTCATTCTGCAACTTCTAATAAACTGCCCTTTCACAATTCCCTTCTTTTGACTATAGGGGTGGGCACTAGTGAAGACTAAATATGAATTTGAAAATGTTTCCTTCCTATAAACTTTGGATTTGAACTTTTTAATCCCTGGCACCTTTTCTATTAACACATCTAGGTATTGTATCCTCTCATGGGGTATGACAAGGGTGAACTTCAAAACGTCTGTAGTGTTACTCACATATGTGATGAACTTCTGTAACATTAATTCAGGTCCCATCCAAAAAATACAAATGCCATCCAAATATAGTCTATAGTTGCACCAATACTGTGAATATTCTGGAAGGAATAAATATTTCTCCTCCCATGTAGACAGCACTAAAATTGGCGCACATGGGGGCACAACTGGCCCATGGCTACCCCACTAATTTGCTTGTAGAACTCCCCCTCAAAAAACAAACAATTGTGCTTGAGTACAATGTCCATAAGCTCCAACAGAACTAGAGTGGTGTCAATATCAATACTACCTTTCGTCCAAAGTGAAATTATGGGGTATGATGCTAAACAAATCCTGGACGTCAAGTGTAAAAAAATTAACTTGTTTTGATACAGGTTACCACAACCACTTCTAAGGAAATCCCAAGAGTCCTTAAGGATGCCCACCTTCTCAGACCACACCTTAAGACTCAAATCTAAATATTTCGCTATTGGGTAGGTTTTTGATCCCATAGCGGCCACAATGGGTCTGAGGGGTGGGTCATCCACATCCTTATGGACCTTGGATATGCCAAATATTGAAGGGAGTTTGGGTTTATTCAGAACTAAATACTGATATACTTCTGGCCTAATAATTTCGTTATACATTTCTTTAAGCATAAAGTCTATTTTTTGATATGCCAGGTTAATCTCATTATGTGACACTCTCGAATATCTGTCTCTGTTGTTTAGCATATCCAACTTTTTACCCGAGTAAACTATACTATCCATCATAACCAGTCCACCTCCTTTATCGAGTTTCATGACCATGATGTTACCATTATTCCTCAGGGACTTGAATACTTCACTCTCTTCTCTACTAAGATTGCATTTCCTCTTAGGGTTGTCCAAACCACACCTAAGCTCTAACTCTACCCGAGTCTCAAAGATTTTTAACTGGGGATGGAGGGGTGGGTTATAAGTACTCATTTTTATTGAACTCATTGTTCTGTAACAAGAAATTATGTACTCACCATAATGTTCGATGTATGTAGTCCATCTCGCCTCACATTCTTACCTGTGGGTTTGGTGCCGAACCTCGGCTCCAACTTGGCTATACTCTAACTCGAAGTCTTCAATTGGCTCGTGGCTAAAAGGTATCCCATACTGCAATGCACCTATCCCCCAGATCTTGTTTGCTGCAAGCTCACATAAACACACACAAACATGCTGAGAGGAAGAACCAACTCAACATATCAAGGAGGAGTGCTGAAAAACAGAGACTCGACCTCTAGGTCCTCCAGGAGGGGGTACGTGGGTGGGTTAGTAAGAATGTGAGGCGAGATGGAATACATACATCGAACGTTATGGTGAGTACATAACTTCTTGATGTTATGTAGTCCAATCTCGCCTACATTCTTACCCGTGGGACAGCGTCCCGGCTCACTGGAAAATACTCCTGGCACTGTGGAACCAAATGAGGATCTGCCCCTTGATACTAGATCCAATTTGTAGTGACTAATAAAGGTGTGAGGAGATGCCCAAGTAGCTGCAGCACAAATATCATCCATAGACATCCTAGCCTGTAAGGCAGTAGAAGTAGACACCGAACGTGTAGAATGAGCCTTTAAAGGGTAATTCCTTGCCATTTGAAGAATAGATGAAGGAAACGCAGCTAGAAATCCATCTGGACAGAGTTACTTTAGAAACTGAAGTCCCTAGTTTATTGTCTGAAAACGAGACAAAGAATTGATCAGATTTCCTAAAAACTTTTGTTATATGTAAATAGAAATGCAATTGTCTGTGGACATCTAGCTGATGAAACTTAAATTCTGCCTTGTTAGAGAATTCAGGGAAAAAAACAGGCAGCTCAGTAGACTGGTTGAGGTTGACCACTGAAGCAACCTTAGGCATAAAGGAAGGATTAGGTCTTAGCGAAACCCTATCCTTGTGAAACACCAAGTAAGGGGGCCGAACCGACAAAGCTTGGAGTAAAAGACCCGCCTAGCCGAAGTGATGGCTATCAAAAAGACTGTTTTCCAAGACAAAAATTTAATGTCACAGGTTGCCGCGGGCTCAAAAGGAGGTGAGGTAAGCTGCTGTAGCACAAAGTTAAGGTCCCATGGCATTACAGGATGAAAGATTGGAGGTCGAAGTAGCATAGTCCCTTTCAGAAAAGCCCTACAAAGTCTGTGTGCCATTAGATTAGGTTCATTAGAACATGAAAAGTAGAAATGGCTGCCAACTGCACTTTGATAGTTGCAGCAGCTGACCCCTGGCTAAACAGCTGAAAAAGAAACTTAAACTGATGAGATGGGAGCTGTACAGGGATCAATCTGCCTTTCATGAGCCCAAACAGAGAATCTCTTCCACGTACTGGAATAAATCTTCCTAGTAGGAGGCTTGTGGGAGGAAGACAGAATAAGAACCACCTCCAGTGAAAAATCATAAAGTCTGACTATGGACGGAATTGGAGCAGCCATACTGTTAACCTGAGGGTCTGAATGGAGGGGTGGAACTGCCCTGACATACGAGTCAAGAGATCTGGCTCTGGGTCCAGAATCCTCGGATCGTCCATTAGATAAGGGTGAAGAAAAGGAAACCATATCTGACAAGGCCAGTGTGGTGCAATCAGTAACATTTTGCTTCCCAAGGACTGTGCTTTCTGAATAACCTTCATTATCAGGGGGAATTGGAGGGAAGGCATAGAGAAGACCAGAGGGCCAATTGTGAACTAGAGCGTCCCTGGGTGCTTCCCCCTCCGGGGGAATAAGGGTGAAATAGCTGCTGCATTTAGCATTGAGGGGGCTGGCAAATAGATCGCAGCAAGGCTGACCCCATCTGCGGAAAATCCGTTCTGCCACTTGTTTGTTCAGGGACCACTTATGAGGCATCAGAATAGCTCTGCTCAGCCTGTCGGCAATCACGTTGGACTTCCCCGGTATGTGCGTTGCCACTAGAAAGCGCCGGGAAGATACTGCCCACTGCCACACTCGAAGTGCCTCTCTGCAAAGGGGATACGACCTGGTTCCTCCCTGTTTGTTCAGATACCAGACCACTGACATGTTGTCTGAGTGGATTGCAATTGTCCCACGAGGAAGAAAGCTTTGAAGTGCTTGCAACGCTAATAGCTCCGCTCTCATCTCTAAGACGTTGATATGCAAATGGATCTGGTGTTCCTGCCACGTGCCTTGGACTGTCCTGCCGAGATAATGCCCTCCCCCACCCGATCTGGGAGGCATCCGTGGTCAAAGTGGCAATCGGAGAAGGAAGAACGAAAGGCATACCTGCGTTGAGATTGCTGGTCTGAAGCCACCAGCACAGATCCTGTTTGCACCTGTCGGTTATTACAATAAGATGGGAGAGCGAGAGATGCTTAAGAGACCATTGGCAAAAAGTAGCCACTGAAGAAGCCTCATGTGAAGTCTTGCAAGAGGCACTAGCATAATCGTGGCAGCCATGGTCCCTAACACCTTGAGGGCCACTTTTGCCTTGACCTTCTTCAGTGGTAGTAGAGCGTAGACCTGCTGCTGTAAAACCTGAATTCTCTCTTCTCGCAGGAAAACCCTCATAAGCACAGTGTCTAATTCGGCACCGATAAAGGTAACACGCTGCGAGGGCAACAAAGCAGAATTTTCCCAATTTAAGGTAATTCCCAGACTTTGGCACAGTGCAATAGTGGCGTCCCTGGTCTGTAGTAGTAGATGCCTGGTGGTGGTAGACAGGAGCCAGTCGTGCAGGTACGGAAACACTTGGAATCCCAGACGTCTCAAGTGAGCTGTTACCACTGCCATGCATTTGGTGAACACCCTAGGGGCTGTGGTGAGACCAAAGGGCAGGGCGCGAAACTGAAAATGACTGGCTCCTAGCCGGAAGCATAGGTGACTTCTGGATGCCCTGCCCATCTTTATATGGTAGTAAGCATCCTTGAGGTCGATGGAGCACATCCACACATCTTTCCCTAATAACGGGAGAATTGACTAATGTGACCATGAGGAACTTGGACTTCTCTATATGAAGGTTCAAACGGCTGAGATCCAAAATTGGTCTCAGGTCCCCTGTTCTTTTTGGCACAAAAAAGAACCTGAATAAGTCCCTAATCCTACTTGGTCTCAGGGGACGGGTTGGATGGCTCCTTTTAACAGCAACTTTTGAACTTCTAAGGTTGCGGAATCCCTCTGACTGGGTGGGACATCTGGTATTCTTTTGTTCGGAGGGGGAGATGAAAGAAAGGGAATATGATAACCTCTGGAGATTATCTGTAATACCTACTAGTCTTGGGTGATGTCTCACCAGGCTTCTGGGTATAAAGAAATGCGACCCCCGACTGGCTCCAGAGACGCACAGTCGGGCCTCCTCTCAAAAGTGGTGGTAGGGAGAGCCACGAAAGGAATCATGGTCCCCCTGGTTACGTGGGCCTCCTCTGCCTCTAGGGTGGTGTCTACCTGAAGTTCCACCCCCTCCTCTGCCTCTGGAGGGGGAATCACTCTGTGCTTTGTGAAAAAACATCTGCGATTTTCTAAACCACATTTTTCCACCTTTCTGGCCCTTGGGATAAGGTCTAGAAGGCATGGAAAAACTGACTCCCATGGCAGACAGAGTTTTTCCTTCTTGCTCGCACCTAGTGAGAGTGTCCTTCACCTTGGTTCCAAATACGGATGAACCGTCAAAGGGCACGCTGGTGAAGGTAGACTTGAAAGCCTCCGTGAAGTTACACAGGCGCATCCAGGAGTGTCTCCTAAGAGAGACTCCGGAACCCGCAGCCTTGCTCGCTACATCGGCTGCGTATGAGATCAGCCTCATGGAGGTGTTGGTAACAGAATTTAGGGTAGACATTTGAGCACTGACTTTGAGCCACAGCATCAGAAATGTTACCCTGTAGAGAATCTCCCAACTCCTTTAGGAGATCTCTTTGGAGCCGTGTAAAATGCGATAAATAGTTCAGCGACTGCAGTGTAAAGGCCGCTGAAGAGAACACACGCTTCCCATACCTGTCCATAGCCCTGGACTCCTTGTTAGGGGGATGGACAGTAGATGAAGTTTCTGCAAGTCCCCTCTTGGTGGCTGCTGCCACTGCCATGGCATCTACTGGAATGCCTTTTGTAAGAAATTCTCTATCAGGGAGAGCGGATAAAAACTTGTTTGGTCTCCTAGGGACCGGTTCCACAGTTTCCGGAGTTTCCCACACCTTTTGACAAACGAGGTCCAGGAGCTCGTCGAACGGGGAAGAAACTCAAGAGGCGGAGGGTTGGGACCCAAAGGCCTTCACGAACACCCGACTCCTACTCAAAAGGGGCTTTAGATGGCCAGTCGCCTCTCTGTCTCAGTATTTCTAAGATATCTGAAAAAGAGATATCATCAGAAGATGACTTAGGGGACCCCTCTGACTCCTCGAGGTCGGTGTCAGACATGAGAGACTCATCTTGGGAGTCAATGTGCTTCCTCTTGCACACACTCTTTCTGGGTGGCTCCTCGGGTAAAAAACCCGAGGAGACCTCAGAAAGCTGGGGACCACTCATGGAGGTATCCTGAGGCCTTAGGTCTCCGCTGTCCCTAGATAGAGGGTGATCTGATACGGACATCTGTGCTGGAGGGGGAAGAGTGTCAGTACCATAAGATGCAGCTGACGACCTGGCCAGCACACTCCTCATGACCTCGAAAGCTGATCCCCCTGGCTCCTAACGTCGACTAACCACAGAAGACACCCTCGGAGCCAAGGAAATAAGGTCCAAAGCCGATGTCGGGTCCATGCTCACCAGAGCCGAAGCGCCGAGAGGAAGACTCGGAGCCGAAAAAGATAGACCCAGTACCTCCCTCTCGGCTCCGACCGGCAATCGGAGCAGAGATGTCAGAAGGGGCTACTGGAACAGACCGCTCTGGCTCCGAAGAAAGGTCCAGAGGAGGAACAGCCAAAGATGAAGGGAGGATGGGCTCCGGAGCCAACTGGGCCAGAGCCGAAAGCAATTTAACCAGCACCGATGACTGGAGCAGTTTCCTCACCAATCTATAGACATCATCAGAGAGTGTCCTGGAGGACCTAGAGGACATAGTCGGGGATCTGGATCTCCCTATAGGGGGAGGCCTACGTATCAGAGAAACCGGTCGAAAAACTGGTGACCGGCTCTGAACGGACAAATCTGTCACCGCCTCCAATAAACCGGGAGCCGATGTAGACATCATCAATGCACTGTCTTCTATCAAGCCCGAAGCCAGTGGAGGGAAAAAGCAACTGTAGTTTTAATGATTTTCTCCGGTGGCTCCGAGGACACTGACTGAGCCTGAGAGCATTTCTTAGACGATTTTTTTGTCCATCTATTCATCTGGTTTGGAAGGAGAAGACTTGGAACTGGAAAGATCTCTCCAAAACCTCTTCAAAGGAAGGTTTCAGCAATCCCCTTAATATTAGCTTGTTGTTCTTCTCTTGCAACACACGAGGGCTGAAAGTGTGACAGAACAAGCAGGATTCCTGTAAATGAATAGCCCCCAAGCAATACACGCACAAAGAGTGCCCATCCGTCAAAGACATCTTGTTGTTACACTTAACACACTTTTTGAAGCCCGAAGGCCTGTGCTCTTTAGAATCCTTAGACAAGTTAAAGAACACACACACAGGGGAAAATGGTAAAGGCACCTTCACCACAGAAACCAAACAGAGCGCGGGAAACTAGAGCCTCTAACTTAACCGGCCTAGAGTCCACGGGGTAACCACAGGGAGGACTAGGTCCTCTAGGTCAAACGGGCATAGCCCAGGAAAAAACAGGCGAACAACAAACAGTCACACAACAAAGAACCCGCTAACAGAAGGGATCAACCTGCTACACAGCAAGAAACAAAAAATGGGGGAGAACTAGGTCCTCTAACTGAAACGGGTCTAGCCCGTAAACACCAAGGGAAACGGGATACCAGGAAACGTTCAATTTAACGGGTCAGAAGCAAAACACACACACACACTAGCTATTAAAAAGTACAGTTTTGTACCTACCATAAATGTAGATGTTCGAGGATTCCATTGCTGCAGTCCTGACTGTGGGTGGGTATAGTCAGTCGTCACCCCGGCCCAAATACCAGAGGGCTTTGGCGTCGGTCAGGACGCATGGCGTCAGTGCGTCAGGGTACTAATACTCGCATGACCGACGCAATATCCTCATCCTTTCTTTCTTGCCCCCCCAGAGTCTAAAGACCAAGAAGACAAAGTCCAAAACACCTGGCACCAAAGCACAATACAATATATATATATATATATATAAAAAATGTAAGCTCAAACTCACCACCACTAAATACAGAGGGGGGAGGGGAGAGGGAGAGGACTGCAATGGATTGATGAACAATCTCGAATCCGAACATACAAATTACAAAACTGTACTATACTATATTCTTCCTTCCTTTGCTGCAATTGCTGCAGTCCTGAATGGTGCAAATAGAAGGGCAGGGGGGAGGCAGGCAAAACAGTAGGAGCTGACAACATAGGCAGTAAAACAGCTGTGTTAAAAAGCCCTAGAGGTGATAGAGACCTAGAGAAGATAGAAGGTGAGGAAGGTGATAATGCTGTAGCCAAGTAGCTGCTTCACTCAATCCAGAATATGCCACCCCCCTTAGAAATGCTGTTGAGAGTGCAGCTGTTGAAGTGGGGAATGAGAGGCCATGATCTCATATCCAATCCAGAATCATGATGGGAATAACAAAATGCAATGCAAAAAAAAAGCCAATTCCAATAGAAATTTTTTTGTTTGGCAACAACTTCTACAACTCCTGAAGCAAAAAAACAAAAGAAACAAATGCCTGCTCTTAGTCCTGCTTAAATTATAGCATATAAAATAGAATCTCTAAGCCTGTGTAATCTTTTCCAAAAAAAATCTTTTCCCAAATTAATTTGGCAAAAAAAAGCCACGGCAAAAACAATATTTTACAAAAAAGACCAGCTACAAGAAAAAAAGTTAGCTTAAAGAAGGCCTATAATCATGATGGATAATTCCCTCTGCTATGGAAAAAAAAAAATCTCTTGCAGACTCAATAGCCAACATTGCAGAAGACCTCATGAACAAGTAAGCAGTAACAGAAGACAAGCAGTCTCAATTCAGCAGTAATTCAATTTCAAAAGCACAGTATTGAGAGGTAAGAAAGCAAGAGGAGCCAACAATCTTTCTTATCGAAACTGCTTGAACAGCTCAACGTGGGGTCTTATATTCTTCAAACATCCCGAAAAAAAATTGCTTGAACAAATGAAAAATGAAAGAGAAGTCATCCACAATCATGAATAAGGACAAATAGATCCAATCTTTCAGTAAGATATTGAAAACCCTTGAGCCAATATTCTATTAGGTACTGAAATAAATTCTTCTTGCATTCTTCAAACTCCAATCTCCATTTTCTTCTGCGTAATTCCAAAAGAATCCTTGTCTTTTGCTTCCATCTTTCCATTTAAAACTTTCGCTAAGTAGGTTCGCCTGCTGTGTTTAAACACAGAATAGAATTTGAGCTGTTGAAGACTTAAGAAAGCTTGACATTTGAGAGATGAGAGTGCTGATGAAATAGATGAGCAGGAATCAAGAGGTAAGACATTATGAGGGGAGATTTACAGGTAGAGGTGAGTACCATAGGGCCGAGCAGGCTTTACCAATCTGGAAAAAAGGTATTGGCAGCCTTGCTTCTGCTGACCTTTAATAGTACCTTTGGAAGAGGTAGAGGTGGAAAGGCATATACACGAAGGTTTTTTTCCAGAAAAGACAAGCCATGAAAGTTTCCAAAATGAAGGTTTTCAAACTGAAAAGATACTTTTTGGGTGTGTTACAACTAGGTGTAGAACAGATTGTGGTGTGGTTCCCCCCCCATGCACATCAGATCCAGTTTGGTAGTAGTTCTGACATCTGGCGTGGTTCGAAGATCCATCCTGGCAGTGTCTGCACCTGACATCTGCTGGAGTTCTGTGCTCATCTGCAAAAAATCTGCTGAGGATGAGCCAGCTTGCTTAGTGAAACCATGCCTTAAAAGTTAATGCTTATAGCAGGAGTTGAATTGCAGAAGTTGATGTACCCCCATAGAGTTGTGTTGTGTGTTGCCGGACACAAGAATTGTGTGTAGTAACTCCCTTGTTGCCTGCCAAATGCCATTAATGTGGACTGGAGGCATCTCTTGAATCTCATTAATGCAACTCCTCATGTTGATATGTAGATGTGTTGTGCATCCACTTTGCTTGTAGATGAGATGTTCTCCATTCGTCTAGGCTGCCATTTGTCTCGAGGCATCACTCTCCAGAATCTGACTTGCCTCTGGTCAAATGAACGAGGCATCTCCCCAGGTCAGAAATTCCTTTGCACCAAGGTATTCCTTTTGAATTTGTGTGTTTGCATCCTGGCATTGCTTTGTGTCTTTATTTTGAGATTCCACCATTGTTTTGAATATCATGTGGAGTTTGGAGCAGACCAGTTGCTACAGATGCCATGAACCCTAATGCTTGAAGGACTATTCCTTAGTCAGAATAGGACTGTTGATATAGGTGATGGACTGATAAATGACTTGATGGACTTTTGTTACTGGTTGGTTAGTCAGCGAGCTGTTGCTGCTGTGGGCCACTGGTAAAGCACATGTCTGTCTTGAGTTTGTACTAGTTAAAGGTCATCTCTTGGACCCAGAACCCCTAGGCATCTTAGCACAACATGCATCTATTCACTGCTATAACATATTCCAGATGCTGTGATAGAGGCAGTCTAGAAGGAGCCATACTGGGATAGATTTTTCCTCCTTGATAGATATTTGAAATAGACTCTCTGGAATAGGATAGAAGGCTGAATACTAGATAAGCTGAATAACAGTACATAATGAGCCAGAAATGCTAGGACCACTCTGAAACAGCAGATACTTTCTGATCCTCAATCCAGCCTAAATATACTTGGGGCAAAAAGCTTCCTTGATATCTAGAAGACCAGCCATCTTTGTATGCAATCCCAGCAGACAAAAACTGTTGTAGCGTCCAAATCTTTGAACTGGAATTTCCATCACAAGTTGAGGAGAGAGAATCAAATCCCAGCAGAGGAGCGAATTCCCCTATTTTGGTACAAGGTACCACTTAAAAATAAAATCCCTAGGCCCCACTCTGAGGACTCTCAAGTGCAGCCCCTAGGGTGACCTTAACCTCTAAACTTATTGAGGGACCTGTAATCTTTGTGGGCGTCTGTTCTGCATGCTAGCCAAGCATTGAAATAAAATGTAAAGGGCTGTGTGAGCGAAATGAATATTGTAGCGGCGCCTGGCATCTTGGTAAAAGAATTATTCTCTTCAAATAAAAGACCAGTCTTCCCAGAAAGGATTTCTATTGAACATTATCATTTGGTCTCAGAAGGCTGAGTCCCTGTCCCTCATTTCACGAGAGACCTGACCTAAGGAAAAGTCTGAACCTGATCTGTCCACTCCCTGTTTACCCTCACTCTGAGCCCTGCCCCTACCAAGTCTGGCTCTACCCCCTACCTGAGAACTGAGAATCGCAACTAGGCCTATGTCACCCTTAGCCCTGCCTTTTCCACTAAACTTCCAAAAAAAGCAAAAAGTTTTAAACCTTTGCTAGCACCGCTCAGTCTAAATTCTCTTTAAAACACCTTCCACAAAAAAAACCAAACAACACTTGCCAAAACTTTAACAGTAAATCAGACTGTAAATTCACCCAAACAATAATTCTGATCTTCAACCACACATGCGAAGGTAAGGAGCATCCAGCAACCTGCCTGGCACAGAGCCTTCAACATTGCATCAGCTAAACATCTGTTGCATGCAGATGCACCACTTCGGAACCACCACCAAATCAACAACCTTTTACCCTCTTTATCCACTGTGCAAAGTCTTATCCACCTTCTGTGAATGTGTACCCAAAATATCAAATGTGAAATCAGTGATTCAAAGCTCTTTAACATAGAGTTAGAGACATAGGTAAGCCCCTTCGCCTATTTCAAAAAAGCCCTCTTTATTTTTTCACAAATATTTTAGCCTTTAACTTTTTAACCCCTTACCCAGGATTTCCCTGGAAATAAGCCAGTGGGGGCCCTAGAGCTTCTTAAACAAATTTCGGACTGAGCTTAGGCACAGGGCAGGCTTAATCAGAATTTAACAGGGAAGGGAGGCAAATAGTCGGGGTCCGGAAACAGGAGTGCAAAACATCTTCCACCACAGGACCTACAAAAGGGAGGATGCTTAAAAGCCTATGCTGACAGGGTAAGCCTTTTCCAACCTAGCCTCTTTCCTGGAGTCAGAGTAATCTGGCTCCCCATCAGGAGTAATCCTCTCTTTCTATGAAAGGGTGCAGCCCTCAGAAATCCTCAGTTTCTCTGGGCTGAACAAGGTGGAAAAACTTTACAAGAGAATCCCTGATAATTAGGACCAGAATCAAAATCCAATCCAGAACACTGTTAGCCTCAGCACTTTCGTCTTCCACACAGAAAACCTCCAGGTGCGGGCTGCTCATCTTCAGGCGGGGGCATAGGCCCCTCTTCCAGGTAGGAATCATCTGCAAATCCACAGAACCCAGCATAGTGGGAGAATCTTCACTGTGAAGCCCCTCTCACTGGCCTCAAGCCCCTAGTTGGCTGGGAGAGTGAGGGTTTTAAGCTGACCTTGGAAAGAAAGAACCAAAAGCACTGCTTGGGCTGGAACACCTCCTGAAGAGTAGAGAACTTGCTCAGCCTGGAAGAGAAAGTCCTGGCTGAACCTCCCGTACCCCTGCCTTCTCTAGGGACTCCATTGCAAAACCGGCGGCTACCTCTCACCTTCCAAGAGCCTGAAAAGAACTGCTTTATCCTCCCGCCACTTCAATGCCTAAAGCCTTGACATCCATTTCTAGCTTATAGGTACAGCTTCTGAACATCCGGCGCACAAACGCGGCTATTACACCAGCCCCAAACAATAATAAAACGGGCACCAATCTCGTAATGCTGGCTTCAAAAAAAGGGCCACACACCGTATTAATACAATAGCAACGTCGCGTTTGCAAAAAGTACAAGGCCTACAATTTACCAACATCCGTTGCCTGTAGAACACTAAACAAGGAAAACATTCAAGCATATAATCCAAAAAATAAATTGGCAAGAAAAACCAAAATGTTCCTTTGCGAGTTACTGCATGAGGCTAAAGGCGGTCTGAAACTCGGTTTTGGAAAATCTCAGAGCGCCGCCCTGGCACTTTCATAAAAAAAAGACTGCATACTGATCGCGGCAAAAAGCCCAGGACGGCCAAATGTCGCACTGGCGTTGTTTTACACGCGCAACTCTGACTATCAGCCTAATAACCCTGACCCGCATCAGCCCCTCTCTGGTCAGCTTTTGGAGCAACTAAATCAAAAAATAAGTAGAAAAATTGTACTTGGCCACAGCCAAGAGCGAGACCAGATCAGAGCTGTACGAGCAGCAAACGAGATCTGGGGGATAGGCGCATTGCAGCATGGGATACCTCTTAGGCACGAGCCAATTGAAGACTTCGAGCTAGAGTATGGCGGAGTCGAAGCCGAGGTTCGACTCCGAACCCACAGGTAAGAATGTAGGCGAGATTGGACTACATAACATCAAAAGTTTAAAATTCTTTTTTCTCAAGAATAATTTTATATCTATAAGTACATTAGAAATATTACTCACAGTGCTAGGTACAATTTTCAAACCCTTGCTAAATAAACTGAAGTGTACCAGCCCAATATCTAAACAATTATAATTGAATATACTAAAATCCTTATGTGTGTGTCTAGGCCCATGTGTCACAATATGTCCTTCGTTCCTCATATCAATATTGCTCCTGTATCTATCTAAAACCTTCTCCCTTCTCTGTTACCCCCCCCCCCACTTTGGATAGTGATAATTCACTTGTCCCTGTTGTTTTATTCTTTCTGACCTCCTTGTGTGTGGGGGGGGGGGGACCTAAAGGGTCTTCTAGCACATATGCATCCTGACTCCCTACACCTTCAAAATCTTTATAGTGGCCTTCAGTGTTCCAGTCTAAATTATCAGTTCTCTCCCAGCCTTGTTCTTCCCTTGTATTATGATTAGTATTCCAATAGGACCTCCTAAAATTAGTCTTAGGTTTAGGGTAGGAACGTTCCTCCCTATACTCAACCAGGTCCCTTTCCAATTTTTTACACTTCCTATCATAAATATGTTTACATTTGTCCTCTATTTGGTCTTTCACCTTAAAATACTTGGATTTTTTTACCTCAACTGTGAACAAAAGGTCCGTCACAATGTCATGATTTAATGTATCTATTTTTTTTAAACATATCCATTTCTCTGTTATTATTAATAATTGCTCTTAAAATGTTTAAACCTGCATTGTTAAAAATAGTAAGTAACTCCTTGTGAAATTCACTGCTCTCCCCTACATTACTGGGATACTTATAAATGTGCAGCCCTTTAGGCATGATTTCCCTCCCAATACATTTGTTTAGGTAACAACTGTCCATACATAAAATTTTATATCTAAGCATAGACTCATGCAACAGATTGATGTTGGTGTTATATCTGTTCACTTTCTCATTTTTAAAAGAACCCCCCCCCCCCCCAACCATCTCCGGGCTACCATCAGCAAAGTTACATTTAATTTTTTAACCATTGTCCCACAGCATGAATACTGTGCATGAATTGCACAGTCTCAACAGCATGGCTGGTGTTGAATATGCCACCAGAACCACAATTATTACAGTCACCTTGTAAATCAATATTTGATACTGTATTTTGTAGGACAAGTTTGCAATAACACTTCAGAGTTACACACATTTTTTCATTTAGTCTACTTTGGTTGCTTGGATTTTGATTAATCAACTAACAGGGGGTTAATGACTATATAAGTAAATTAAATGTGGTTTGACTGTATTTCTGATGAAGTCCTGTTTGCAATAGGACGAAAACGCTGGTTTGTGTTTTGGTGCGTTAAAACCTATTAAATTTGCTGCCTTTTCACTTTTGGAGCCGTTGTTTCTGCATTCCAGGAAGTGCTTTTTTTTTTTTTTTTTTTACTGGTGACTTTTGAAGCACTTTTTTCTCATTTTGTTGTTTTTTTGAAGTTTTGGTTTATGATGGTGGACCTAGAGTTCAGTAACAGCTCTCTAGTCGAGAGAGCTGAGGATTTACAGGGTGTTCATGAGAGGCTGGCCAGAGTGGAAGGACAGTTGACTCAATTGGTTGCGTTAATTTCACAGCAACCAACAAGTTTGGCTGCAGCATCTGCAGAGGACCCGAATGGGAAGGAATCTTTGCCTGGTAATCAGGAAGCATTCTTTCAGGCATCCGGACAAGCTACAGTAGGTAGTAGCTCAAATCAGAGTCACAGCTACCTTGCGAACAGAGGTGGGGGAATTTTGGAAACAAGAGTGTGCAATCCAGCTGTATGAGTCAAGGAGATAGGGGGGAAACTCCTACATGTTCAGAACCTCTAATGGCAAATTAAATCATGACATTGTGACAGACCTTTTGTTCACAGTTGGGGCCGAAAAATCCAAGTATTTTAAGGTGAAAGACCAAATAGAGGACAAATGTAAATATATTTATGATAGAAAGTGTAAAAAATTGGAAAGGGACCTGGTTGAGTATAGGAAGGAACGTTCCTACCCTAAAGCTAAGACTAATTTTAGGAGGCCCTACTGGAATACTACTCATAATACAAGGGGGGACCAAGGCTGGGAGATAACTGATAATTTAGACTGGAACACTAAAGGCCACTACACAGATTTTGAAGGTGTAGGGAGTTAGGGTGCATATGTGCTAGAAAACCCTTTAGATCCTCCCCGAGGAGGTCAGAAAGAATAAAACAGGGACCGGTGAATTATCACTATCCAAAGTGGGGGGGGGCAACAGAGAGGGAGAAGGTTTTAGATAGATACAGGAACAATACTGATATGAGGAACGAAGGATATACTGTGACACATGGGCCTAGACACACACACAATGATTTTAGTATATTCAATTATAGTGGTTTAGATATTGGGCTGGTGCACTTCAGTTTATTTAGCAAAGGTTTGAAATTTGTACCTAGCACTGTGAGTAATATTTCTAATGTACTTATAGATCTAAAATTATTCTTGAGAAAAAAGAATTTGGAACTTTTGTTACAGAACAATGAGTTCAATAAAAATGTTATCAAGAAAGAGTATTTATAACCCACCCCTCCGTCCCCAGTTAAACTTTGAGACTCTGGTAGAGTTAGAGCTTAGGTGTGGTTTGGACAACCCTAAGAGGGAAATACAATCTTAGTAGAGAAGAGAGTGAAGTATTGAAGTCCCTGAGGAATAATGGTAACATCAGGGTCATGAAACCCGATAAAGGAGGTGGACTGGTTATGATGGATAATATAATTTACTCAGGTAAAAAGTTGGATATGCTAAACAACAGACAGGTTCATAGATTAGTACTAAGCTAACTGCCCTTGCGAGCCATTTTAAGCCTAGCCAATTATCCCTTGTGAGACTCAAACCCTGCACCTTGTGTTTGTACGGCAAACACCTTAACCATTAGGCCACCCTCCCAACCAATCTCATGTAATGAGATTAACCTGGCATATCAAAAAATAGACTTTACGCTTAAAGAAATGGTTAAAGACAAAATTATTAGGACAGAAGTGTATCAATATTTAGTTCTGGATAAAAACAAAATCCCTTCAATATTTGGCATACCCAAGGTCCATAAGAATGTGGATAACCCACCCCTCAGACCCACTGTGGCTGCTATGGGATCAAAAACCTACCTGATAGCGAAATATTTAGATTTGTCTTACAAAGGTGTGGTCTGAGAAGGTGGCATCCTTATGGACTCTTGGGATTTCCTTAGAAGTGTTCGTGGTGACCTGCATCGAGACAAGTTAATTTTTGTTACACTTGACATCCAGGATTTGTATAAAGTCACAGCCCATAATATGGGACTTGAGTGGTTTGAAGAAGCACTTCGGACAAAAGGTAGTATTGATATTGACACCACTCTAGTTGGTGGAGCTTATGGACATTGTACTCAAATGCAATTTTTTGTTTTTTGAGGGGGAGTTCTACAAGCAAATTAGTGGGGTAGCCATGGGGGCCAGTTGTGCCCCCATGTATGCTAATTTAGTGTTGTCTACATGGGAGGAGAAATATTTATTCCATTCAGAATATTCACAGTATTGGAGCCAGTACAGACGATATTTGGATGACATCTGTATTTTCTGGATGGGACCTAAATTAATGTTACAGAAGTTCATCACATATGTGAATAACACAACAGACTTTGAAGTTCACCCATGTCATATCCCATGAGAGGATACAATACCTAGATGTGTTAACAGAAAAGGTGCCAGGGATTAAAAAGTTCAAATCCAAAGTTTATAGGAAGGAAAGATTTACAAATTCATATTTCGTCTTCACTAGTGCCCACCCCTATAGTCAAAATAAGGGAACTGTGAAAGGGCAGTTTATTAGAAGTTGCAGAATGACTTCATGTGATGAATTTTACTTGGTGTAAAGTAATAAACTGAAGAGAATGTTTTTGGATAGGAATTACCCCCTGGCCTTGGTTGAAGAAATTGAGAAAAAAGTTCAGAATGAAAGGGGAGGTAGATTTAGTCCTATTTTAGGGTTATCTGAGATGGTAGGTGCTCAGGCTAATGCTCAGGCTAATGATGACAACCCCAAACCAAAATGGAATAACAACTTTGTTTTGAACTTCAGTAGTAATGTTTACCAAATTAGGGGCGTAGTATCAAAGAATTGGGAAAGGTTTGGAAAGTATTCTGATTTAGAGCAATTATTCGAGGACCCTTTGAAATTTACATATAGGAAGGGCAGGAACATAAAAGACATGTTAGAAAATCATAAAACCAAACAGGGCAAACAAAGGAAAGGAACATATAAGTGCGGTTCCTGTACACAATACCCACATCTCCTTTATGGGGGTAAGGTGAACTTTAAGAGGTAGGAACAAATGCATTGAGACCAACACTAAAGCTAGACAAATCAAACTAGTGAAACAAACTAGGCGAGCAGGAAACAAATGGAAGCCGAAAGTTTATTGAAAAACCAAGTTAAGTTAGCGCTTTCGGTGGAGACCGTTCTTCACCTTCTTCAGACATTAATTTAACTAATTAAAACACTTTTTATATAAATTGTGATTCAATTAAGCAATCAGATTCGTTCCTTAATCTGAGCTTAAAGGACCATGATCTAAAATACATAAATACAACATAGAAATAAATATACACAGGACAAGCCAAGCCATCAACAAGATTGCCACTCATGCCACAAAGAAAAAAACATGAGCATAATTGTGACAGTAAAAACATTCAAGTTATATAAGACACAGTAAATATAACAATGATCGTAAAGGGTGCTTATGAGCATCCTGAAAGACACACCTTCAACAATCACAGTTTTTAGTTTCCGTGAATGTTATAAAACGGAAACCTAAAAATATAAAAACATCCACTACAGTACAAATGTACTATGCAAAATATATGTCCAAATATCACCATTATGCCAAGACACTAAAAGAGAGCATCATATGTTGTGTCTTATTAACATACAACAGAAAAATAACGATCTGGGAACACGTTATTTCAAGCTGACTAATAGTACCAGATCACAAGTTGCAAAGCACAAATTCTTATAAAGAAAAGGTGATGTACACCTTTTGAAATAATATACAACAGTGATATCTTAATAAATTAAATAAAAATCATTTAATGCGCGCTTGAACAGCTGCCCTAATGTACAAGAAAGCAACCTACCAGCCCAATAATACTTGGTCTCACTATGTAAAAATAAGTACGTATAGAGTCATGTTAAAGGGAGTAACTTCGTATTAGTAATTCAAGTCATGTGTTTACTTGAATAAAAAATAACCTAACATTAGTTGTATAGATTTTGGTGTGACCATTATTAGAAATTTGTTACAGAAATGTGTATACAAATAAAAAAATAATAAACATATGTGTGTAATAAATATATATTCCAGGTAAGTGTGCTAAAGCAACAAAGATGCAAAACTGTCATAATGACTAAACATCTCTATAACAGAAAAATAAAAAATAAATACATATATAACTAAATTGTCCTCTCAATACAAAAAGAAATATATATATGTACAACACTAGGTAATGACTATATCTACCAAGGATGTATTAAATTAAAATTTACATATGATTTATGTTGTTTAATATGTTAATCTTCTCAGGGCCAATAATTTCAAAATGCTCATTATGGACACAAATTCATTTAAACCTGGAGAAATGTGTGCCATGGTTCTTACTTGCCATGTTAATTCATCTATTTCCAAGAGTAGTTGCCAAGGTCCCCCAATGTCAACTATTTCCCTTATGCTAGAATGTTCAAAAGAAAAAGTACATAGGAAACTAGTCCTATAACTATGTCCTCCTATACTCACAGAAATATTTTGTTCATCATTAATGGTCTCAATATGTTGTACTGAGCAGCTATGTAAGAGAGGTCTAAAATGTCCAGTACTATGCTTATGACTAACCTCCAAAAAAATCTTCGCCACTAAGGGTTGGGGATAGCCTCTGCTACTAAACATAGCCTGCATAAGTTGACATTCATTAACAAAATCGATGTCTTCAGAGACCATTCTAGCCGCCCTAACCATATGCCCTTTAACAACGGCTCTTTTTTGATGGTAGGGATGGCTACTAGTAAAATGCAGAAAAGCATTAGAATAAGTGGGTTTTCTGAAAATAGTACTCTTATATCTAGAATTTGTTGTATCTTTACTTAGACTGATGTCCAAAAAATTGATACTAGCATCTCCCAGGGTATATGTGAACTCAAAAAAATTGGTCATTTGTGTTACAGCAGATACAAAAGTTGGAACCAATGCTTTGGATCTTTTGGGGTCTCCTTGTGGGGCCAGCTTTGCCAACTGTATTATGGCCCACTGGGAGAAAACTTTATTTAACAACACCCTGTTTCAAGAAAATGTCTCTTGGTATACTAGATACCAAGATGACATGTTTCTTATTTGGAAAAGATCCAAAGCATTGGTTTCCAACTTTTGTATCTGCCATAACACAAATGACCAATTTTTTTGAGTTCACATATACCCTGGGAGATGCTAGTATCAATTTTTTGGACATCAGTCTAAGTAAAGACACAACGAATTCTAGATATAAGAGTACTATTTTCAGAAATCCCACTTATTCTAATGCTTTTCTGCATTTTACTAGTAACCATCCCTACCATCAAAAGAGAGCCGTTGTTAAAGGGCAGATGGTTAGGGCGGCTAGAATGGTCTCTGAAGACATCGATTTTGTTAATGAATGTCAACTTATGCAGGCTATGTTTATTAGCAGAGGCTATCCCCAACCCTTAGTGGCGAAGATTTTTTTGGAGGTTAGTCATAAGCGTAGTACTGGACATTTTAGACCTCTCTTACATAGCTGCTCAGTACAACATATTGAGACCATTAATGATGAACAAAATATTTCTGTGGGTTTGGGAGAACATAGTTATAGGACTAGTTTCCTATGTACTTTTTCTTTTGAACATTCTAGCATAAGGGAAATGTTGAACAAAAACTGGTCAATTATTATGGAAGACAGTGGACTATCTAAAATCCTAGGGGACAAGCCCAGAATAACATATAAGAGAGGTGATAATCTAAAAGCCCTGTTAGAAAGGAGGAGGAAAGCTAACCAGAAAAAAACACAAGGCATGTTTAAATGTGGGTCATGTCAGCAATGCAGACATATTGATTAACAACAAAGTTATAATAAGGGAAAAGACCTATCATTGCAATGGTAAATTCAACTGTGAAACTAAGAGTGTTGTTTATGCAGCTTGCTGTGAGCAATGCGTTGCATTTTATATTGGTAAAACAGCGTATATATGAACATCAATATGCTATAAATAAAGGTGATTTAAATAACGCACTGGCCAGACACATAAAAGAACACCCCAGTCACAAGTTTAAATTTTTTATATTACAACAAAGACTAGTTGACATTAGGGGGGGGGGGGCCTTGGCAACTACTCTTGGAAACAGATGAATTAACATGGCAAATAAGAACCATGGTACACATTTCTCCAGGTTTAAATGAACATGTGTCCATAATGAGCATTTTGAAATTATTGGCCCTGAGAAGATAAACATATTAAACATAAATCATATGTAAATTTTAATTTAATACATCCTTGGTAGATATAGTCATTACCTAATGTTGTACATATATATATCTTTTTGTATTGAGAGGACAATTTAGTTATATATTTATTTTTTATTTCTCTGTTATAGAGATTTTTGGTCATTATGACAGTTTCACATCTTTGTTGCTTTAGCACACTTACCTGGAATATACAATTTATTATACACACGTTTATTATTTTTTTTATTTGTATACACATTTCTGTAACAAATTTCTAATAATGGTCACACCAAAATCTATACAACTAATGTTAGGTTATTTTTTATTCAAGTAAACACATGACTTGAATTACTAATACGAAGTTACTGCCTTTTAACATGACTCCAAGTACTTTTTATTTTTACATAGTGAGACCAAGTATTATTGGGCTGGTAGGTTGCTTTCTTGTACATTAGGGCAGCTGTTCAAGCGTTCATTAAATGATTTTTATTTAATTTATTAACAAGATATCACTGTTATAAATTATTTCAAAAGGTGTACATCACCTTTTCTTTATAAGAATTTGTGCTTTGCAACTTGCGATCTGGTACTATTAGCTTGAAATAACGTGTTCCCAGATCGCTATTTTTCTGTTGTATATTAAGACACAACATATGATGCTCTATTTTAGTGTCTTGGCATAATGGGGATATTTGAACATATATTTTGCATAGTACATTTGTACTGTAGTGGATGTTTTTTATATTTTTAGGTTTCCGTTTTATAACATTCACTGAAACTAAAAACTGACTGTTGAAGGTGTCTCTTTCAGGATGCTCATAGGCACCCTTTACAATCATTGTTATACTTAATGCGTCTTATATAACTTAAATGTTTTTACTGTCACGATTATGCTCATGTTTTTTTCTTTGTGGCATGAGCGGCAATCTTGTTGATGGCTTGGCTTGTCTTGTGTATATTTATTTCTATGTTGTATTTATGTATTTTAGATCATGGTCCTTTAAGCTCAGATTAAGGGATGAATCTGATTGCTTAATTGAATTACAATTTATATAAAAAGTGTTTTAATTAGTTAAATTAATGTCTGAAGAAGGTGAAGCACTGTCTCCACCGAAAGCGCTAACTTAACTTGGCTTTTCAATAAACTTTCCGCTTCCATTGGTTTCCTGCTCGCCTAGTTTGTTTCACTAAATGCATTGAGACCAACACTTACTGTAACTATGATACTGTGGAGGTGGTATATGTCTCTATTTGTAAAAATTGTGGGTGTTTTCATATAGGTAAGACCAACAGGAAATTTAAAAGGCAAATTTATGAACACCTTAATGACATTAGGAATCAAGATCTTAATAATGCCCTTTACAAACAAAGTACGCAGTGTAAGGAAGCACGTTTTGGTTTCTTTGTTATAGAAAAAGTGGACATTGATCCACGTGGGGGGCCTTGAGAGACAACCATTGAGTTCAGAGAATTACTTTGGCAACTAAAACTAGAGGCCAACCGATTACCAGGACTCAATGAACATTTACCTCTGGGCCCTGTCCTTAAACTTAGGTCTGCCAGATTATAACCCGGACTCTATTCATATAAACAGTTCATTTTTATCAATTTTAATCAATTACATATGTTATTGAATTTAATATTGTATATGAATATTTTTACACAAATGTTTTACACAAATATTTTATACAAATGATTTATTTACTTAATTTTGTCTTTGTTCTGTCCAGACATGGGTTTTATATGTAATGTGGCTGTCTAATAGATGGTGCTATTGTTGTATCTTTAAGAAAAGCAGGAGAGTTAAATAATCTTATAACTATTATATATAGTTTTGCCTGTATTTTACTATAATGTTATTATTAATGAGTTGATATGGGGTGTTTTTAACTAGTACAGGGTGTACATATAGTATTTATTGTATTTTGTAGGACAAGTTTGCAATAACACTTCAAAGTTACACACATTTTTTCATTTAGTCTACTTTGGCTGCTTGGATTTTTGTTAGTTAATTACCTAAAAGAGGGTTAATGATTATATAAGTAAATGAAATGTGGTATGACTATTTCTGATGAAGTCCTGTTTGCAACAGGACGAAAACGCTGGTTTGTGTTTTGGTGCATTAAAACTTATTAAATTTGCTGCCTTTTCACTTTTGGAGCTGTGGTGTCTGCATTCCAGGAAGTGCTTTGTTTGTTTTTTTTTTTATGTACCAGACCACGGACATGTTGCATGTCTGAACTGCAATAGTCCCTAGAGGGAGTCTTAAAAAGACTGCAACGCTAGAAGTACCATTCGCAAAGGTTCAAAGGTAGGTAACTAGGCGAATGGCTCTCGAGGCTATATAAGCCTAGCCAAAAAGGTACCCCGACTTTCGCCACCCAAGAAAATTATTTTCCTATGCCCATGTTGAGCAGAGCCAGAGAGGTGATTCCCGGGGTGAATTTCCTATTTCCCATCCAATCATATGAAGAGTGCTAATGAGCAGCTTTGTTTGATATAGATAGGTAGTTTGTTCCAGAGTATGGGAAGCCCCTGGGACAGGAATCTATCCCTCCAGCATGTTCTGTTTATTGTGGTGACAAGGTTTAGGTCTCTAGAGCGTGTAGCTCGGAGGGATTTCTTTAATTGGAGCATGTCCAACAGCTCTGGGTTTGACGTAGCTTTGTATGTTAGGCAGAGATCACCTCTGAGTAGATGATATGCGATGAAGTAAAGCTGGAATTTTTTGAGACTGTCTGCGTAGGGTATCTGTTTGAGGCAGGTAATCCTGTTTGTGAGGTAAATCTGTGGCCTTTGCAGTTGCTGTAGATGTCCTGTGAGGTACATACTAAAAGGGGCGTTGTACTCTATAATGGGTCTAATAAGTGACAAGTAGAGGGGAACAATGACCTTTTTTTTCCTGCATAAGAAACCTTTTGTGATGAGGTGTGCCATGTAGAAGGATTTACTGATTAATGTGGCAATGCGATTATCAAAGGAGAGACTACTATCCACCTGTGTTCCAAGGTCTCATCACACTTTTGGTGTTAAGTAGACCACCAGCTATGTATTTGTTCATGGGTACAGAGTTTTTACCGAAGGGGATGACAATGCATTTTTTGGCATTGAGCTAGAGGCCATGGCTTTGACACCAGGCATCTGTCTCAGTCAGGCCCTTCTGTAGGATGTCCACATCATTAGGAGTTTCGATTATGGCTCCTAGTTTGCAGCCATCTGCGAACACTGTTAGCCAAAGACCTTCTGTGTTAGCCTGTACTTCAAAGAAGTAGATACCAAACAGGAGAGGACCCAGGACTGAACCCTGTTGTACTCCAGTTGTCACTGGTCTGAAGTCAGATTTGGAGTCTGCTACTTTCACAGTGTGGGTTCTGTCAGTGAGCCAACTGGCAACCCATCATGTGACATAGGGATTTATACCTAGTTTAGTGAGTTTATCTATAATTCCAGAGTGGTGGATGGTGTCAAAAGCCTTGGCGAGATCTATATAGGCTGTGTGAACCAACCTAACAGTCTACAGCTTTGGTGACTGCTTCAAAGAAGTCTATCAGGTTTAGGAGACATGCTCTGCCTTTTACAAACCCGAACCGGGTGGGGTACAGAGTTTGGAGATTACCAATGTCTTTGTTTATAAGTTCCATGATGATACGTTCCATGGACTTGCAGACCAAGCTCGTAAGGCTAATGGGGTGGGTAGTGGTAGTTCCTGGGGTCCATGGTGGCTCCTCCTTTGTGGAGTGGGATGACCGTCGCTGTGAGACATTCAGTGGGCACAAAGCCTGAGGTGAGGCTATGATTGAACATGGTGCTTAGGTGGGGTGCCAGTTCGATCTGTAATTCATGTAGAACTCAACCTGGGATGTTGTCAGGCCCCATGGATGCAGTGTTCTTGGCTTTGGAGAGTGGTTTTTACTTGTGCAGCCGTGATTACAGGAACTTTGCTTTCTTCCGGTATAGAGATGGGTCCTTTAAGGGGTGAGGAGGTGGTAAAGTTAGCAATGAACCTATCCGCTACGATGTTTGCAACATCAGTTGCCTCTGCATATTTAGTGTCATTGTGCTGTAACTCAGAGCAGATCTGAGTGTTCTCATTGAGATTCTTGACATAGCTATAGAATGCTTTGTGGTTGTCTTTAAATTCAGTGGCGATTGTTTTCGTAACTAGCTTTGAAAGATTTTATGAGGAATCTCAGCTTCTTACTGAGGCTGACCACGGAGTTCCACCAATCATGGGATTTTACTCTTTTTTTGCAACAGTTTCTTTCTTCTGTTGTAGAGTTTGTTTATGGCAGGGGGCCACCAGATCGGCTTGCTTATTTTTGGAGGATAGCACGATCCATGCACTCATGTAAGTGCTTATAAAGTGCATTTGAGTAGGATTCAGCAATCATACCTCTACTTTCCATTTGCATGGGCATTGTGAAGTTTGCCACTTCTGTCTTAAGAAGCGTGAAGTTGGCTTTGGAGATATTTTTTATGGTGGTTTCCCTAATGGGGGGTGGGGATGGGATGTGGATGTCTAGGGTGATTAGCTTGTGGTCAGATCTGACTAATGAGGAATTGACCTCTGGTGTGGAACACCGGTCGCCCATGTTGGGAATGATCAGGTCTAGGATATTGCTGTCACTGGTGGGGGTGTGGATAAGTTGATTCAAGGCGTTGGAATTTATGAATTCCAGAAAACGTTGAGCAAAAGAGGTGGTACATAAGTAGTTTTCCCAGTTAATGGTGGGGTAGTTGAAATCACCCATTATTATGGTGTTGGGTTGTACCCTAATATTTTCCAGTGTATCAAGAAATGAGGAGTGGGAATCCTGGGGCATGGTGGGGGATCTGTAGCAAGTTACAATTTGGATTGTGTCTTGCCCAGAGTTAGCTGCACTTGGATAATCTCGGATGCATTATGCTGAAGCAAAGGAATCTTCGGGATTGTCTGTTCATTTTTATGTGATAGCATCCTTCACATCAATACAGCACATGCAGTTGTCCTACAGCAACAGTAGAATGGACTGAACAGTGACCATCCAGAATTTGGCATTCTTTATGAATTTTAGATAACTGATATAGAAGGATCTCAAGTCCCATGTTTTTTTTTGGCACTAAAATATCGTGAGTAAAAAACGGATCCTCTCTGGTATGGTGGGACCTCTTGGATGACTTGTCTAGCAGCTTTTGAATTTCTAGGGCTGATTGCTCTGTTTGATTGGGTGGCACATCTGGGAGATTATTTCGTATTCTTGGTGGATTTTGTAAACAGGGAATAAAATAACCTCTGGATATGATTCTTTGCACCAATGTGTTTTTTGTGACGGCCACCCCAGGCTTCTGGGCGCAAAGACAAGCACCCCCGACTGTCTCGGAAGAAGAAGAGTCAGACATTTCAGGAATGCTGGAAGGGTCTGTCCGAGGAGGAGTCTCAAGACCCTTGATTTTGCAGACCACCCCAGCCACGTGGGGTGGCATCTACCGTTACAATTATTTCCCCTTCTGCTTCTGGGGGAAATTTTTCTGTGTGAATCTTGAAAAGGCCCTTGAGATTTCAGAAACCACATTTTCTTACCATTGCACTGATTCCTGGAAAAGGATCTCTGTGGGGTAGAAAAACAGATCCCTACTGCAGACAGGGTCTTTCCATCTTGCTCACGATGGAAAAGTGTCTCTAACAGTGGGCCAAAAAAGGAAAGCTCCATCAAAAGCACTGATGAATAACGTTTTAAAGGGCTCCACAAAGTTGTACAAACGCATCAAGGCTTGCCTGCTAATGGATAAGCCCGTACCCACTGCCTGTGAGGAACCTTAAGCCGCATGAGATATTAACCTCATGGATGCATTTGATATGGATTGTAGGGTGCCAATCACAAAGAATAACCTTTCGCTTCCTCCACAGACATGGAGCCACGGGTAGAGTTAGAGAGTTCCTTTATAAGTCCCTCTGTAACCTAGTAAAATGAGCCAGGTAATTCAGACTGCAAGGCAACGGTCGGTGATGCAAATACTAGCTTCCCATACCTGTCCTAAGCCTTAGATTCTCTATTGGGAGATGGACAGTTGAGCTCTGTTCTGCTATCTCCTTTTTTGTGGCTGCCGAAACAACCATGGCATCTACAGGAATACCTTTGGCCTAATACTGTCTTGCCTGTCTAGAGCTGTAATGAGGATCTTGTCCTGGCATTTATGGATGTTTTTTATGCAATCCGTCTACCTCCATGTCCAGGGGAAGGCAAGGTCTACAAGCTCATCCACCAAGGTGGTACCCCAAGACATAGATGGGCCAGACTTGAAGGCTTCCAGGAATACAGTCTCTTGAGAAGAGTTCTGGGAAGACCACCTTTTTGACACAGGATTTATAAAATGTCTCCAAACGAGACGTCTTCTGGTGGAGACCTGGGGGACACCTCATCAAAATCAGTGTCTTCTCTCTCAGATTCCTGAGGGGAATCTAAATGCTTCCTTTTGCACCGTTTCTCAGTGGGATACTCTGAAGAGGAGTCAGAAGAAAAGGGAAGGCACCTGCAGAGGAACTGTCTGGAAGCTCTTGCAGATTGGCTGTCTCTGTGGAGTAAGAAGGAGAGACTTAGCAGTTAGACCCACTGGAGGGATGGGTATAGGATCCAAAGAGGTGATAGTTGACGGACCCTCTGGTTGTGAAAAAACACTTCTACTACCTCGAAGGCAGAAGGTCCAGGAGAAGTGAAAATCAGCCTCACCAGAGCCAAAGCTCCCACATCAGCCAATCCTCCAACCCATAGGTTCTGCCCTTGAGGAGGGAATCTGATCCAAGCTAATGCCAATGCACTGACGGGGAAGCGATGGCTCCAAAACCCTTGGAGTTAAAAGTCATCTCCACAACACAACACATTGGCTTGGAAATGAACACATCAGGGAAGGGGTCACAGTTGAGAAAGGTAACATCCTCTAATTAGACACCTCGATTCTTGGGCTCTTCGGACCCAACATCTCAAACTACTGGTTGGATCGGAGGAGGAGTCACTAAAAGGTGTGAAGGTTGTAGACTCACGGATCCAATGGGGGATAGAGCCTGAAGGACCCTTATCTGGATCTGAGCTCTACGAAACATTCTAATCATCCTATCCACATCATATTCAGACTCCGGGAAGGCCTGAGGGAGAAGGATGCTGAAGTAGGAAGAGAAGTCCTTTAAGAAGTCTGCTGCAAAAAAGGAGGACTTCAATCTTGGGGAAACTGGCTCCAGAGAGAAATGTGCAGACCAGATCAGAGGAGACTTATATGGGCGTGTAACTGGATCCAATGACCCAGATTAGAAACCTTTTTAGCTCTCTGACATCTAAGGGGTTTTCAGCCCCTAAAGTAGAAAACTGACAATGAAGCAGGCAACATACCCTTTAGAATCAATTTATTATGCCTGCCACTTATAGCCCTGGCACTGAAACCCCTGCACAGATTTCACAAGAAATATGAAGGTGAGCTGGGCCTAAACAATACATGCACTCCCTGTCGGCATGAGACTTGGGTATCTTATGCCCACAAGAAGTGCACTTGTTGAAAAGTACAGTTTTGTACCTACCATAAATGTAGATGTCCGAACTGGATAGCATCTGCAGTCATAACAACTGGGTTGTCCTGTCGTCAGGCAGCCCTTCGGTCGGCCGGATTCCAAAGTCCGGGTCCGGCTTCGGCTGATGTCGCACTTCACCCGACGTAATTTCTGCTGGTCTTCGGGTATAAAGGCATCAGCCGACGCCATTTTCTTCAGTGTTTCTTGCCCCAGATGCCAGTTGCCCTCTTGGAAGGCTAAATTTTGGGTAAAAATGCCAATGTTTCCCAAAGGCTAGAAGGCAAACACAAAAAATAAGCATGTATGTACATATATACAAACAAATACACCATAAGAGACTCCCCCCCACCAGCTAGCTATTAGGAGGGTAAATACACTAGGAGTACCACAGAGGGCAAGGAGGGAGGGTAATCCTGACTGCAGATGCTATCCAGTTCGGACATCTACATTTATGGTAGGTACAAAACTGTACTATGTCCTTCATGGATGCATCTGCAGTCATAACAACTGGGTAGAATACCATAGCCAACTAGGGGAGGAGGAAGAATAGATTATGGTGTGGTTAGGATCCCTTGCAGTACAGCAGTGGCAAACCCTGCTCGGGATCTGGAATACAGTGGTAAATTATAATGCTTGGCAAATGTATGCACGGAGGTCCAAGTAGCCGCCTCAATAATGTCCTTGGTTGCCACTCCTCGTAAGAAGGCTGTGGTAGTGGCTGTTGCTCTTGTAGAATGAGGTCGTATGTTCTGTGGGATTGGTTTTCCATGGAAGGAGTAACAGAATCGTATGCAATTTCCTATCCATTTGGAGATTGTCTGTTTGGAAATTGCTTTTCCTTCCCTTCCTGTTGCATAGGCTACAAAAAGCTGGTCAGTTTTTCTGTTACTTTTGTTCTGTCCAGGTAGTAGCGTAGCTGTCTGTGTACATCCAAGGTATGCAGCATTCTTTCCCTCTGTTTTGTGGGTTGGGAAGAAGGTAGGTAGGTGGATTGCCTGGTTTAGGGACACTCTGGATACCACCTTAGGCATAAATGTAGGATTAGTCCTCATGGACACTCTGTCTTGGTGGAAGATTAGGAAGGGTTGTACTGCCATTAGGGCCTGAAGTTCAGAAACCCTCCTTGCTGAGGTTATTGCCAGTAGGAAAGCAGTTTTCCATGAAAGATGCTGTAGGTCTGCTGTTGCTGCTGGTTCAAAAGGTGCGAGTGTCAACTTTTCTAGCACAAAGTTCAAATCCCAAGCTGGCAGTGGTGGTTTCCTAGGAGGTTTTACATTCTTGATCCCTCTGAGGAACTGCCTGAGTAGAGGATGTGAGAAGACAGGTGGATCAAAGCTGTATTCTGCTGAAATAGCTGATGCATGTATCTTGATGGAGGAATAGGACAGGCCTGTATGTAGAAGCTCTGCCAAGTACTCCAGAATGTTAGCCATATCTATATTCGACACATCCTTCCCTCTTTCAGCACTCCAAATGACAAACCTTTTCCATTTCCTGCATAGTTCCTTCTTGTTGAAGGTCTGCGGGCTACAAGGATAATGTCTTTAACCCTTTGGGAGAGATCTGGAATAGTTGCTGCTATGTGATGTGCCATGCAGTCAGCTGCAACGTTTTTAGGTTTGGATGCATGCTGCTGTAGTTGTTCTGAGTTAACATCAAAGGCATCAAGGGTACTGACCACATTTTGTCCCGAGACATGCTCCTCAGCAATGGGTACCAGTGTTGTCTTGGCCAGTTTGGAGCTATCAGGATTATCCTTGGACGTTCCTCCTTGATTTTTAGTAATACCTTGTGTATCAAGGGAAGAGGTGGGAATGCATATGCTGTCAGGCCTTTCCAGCTGAAGGAGAGCGAATCCACTTTCGATGCAAGTGGATGGAATGTCCTTGTGCAGAATTTGAGCTGGTGGTTGAGAGGGGAAGCGAATAGATCTATCTGTGGCATTCCCCATTTCTTTGCGATGGTCTTGAAGATGTCCGGGTGTAGCATCCATTCGTGAGCATCCGAGGTGGTTCTGCTTAACATGTCTGCTAGAGTGTTCTCCTTTCCCGGTACAAACATTGCCTGTAACTGGATGTTGTAGCTGAGTGCCAGGTTCCAAAGGTCCAAAGTCATTCTGCATAGGGGGTATGAATGAGTGCCTCCCTGTTTGTTGATGTACCACATGACTGTGGTGTTGTCTGTCCTTATCATCAAATGGCCTTCTTTGAGAAATGGTCTGAATTTTTGGATTGCCAGTTTTACTGCCAGCATTTCTTTTAGGTTGATGTGCAGGTGAAGTTGGTCCTGGCCCACAATCCTTGCACGCATTTGTCCAGCATGTGAGCCCCCATCCTAGGTCTGAGGCGTCTGTTGTGATGGTTTGGCTTGCTTGATATTTGTGAAAGGGTAAGCCTGGGTTTGACTGGCATGCTTGAGCCCACCATAGGAACTCCTGTTTTAGGTATGGAATTAGTGGAATTTCTGTTTCTAGGCTGTGCCTGTGTTGGGACTATAAATTCTTTAGGTACCACTGTAGTTTTCTCATATGCAGTCTGGCATGTGGAACCAAGATTATGCATGATGCCATGAAGCCCAAGGCCTGCAGAACTTTTCTTGCTGTTAGCTTGCTGTGGTTTGTTAGTGCCAAGAAGTAAAGAGGGAGATCTTTTTGTTTTTCTGCAGTTAGGAATGCCATTTGTTTTACTGTGTCCAATTCCGCGTCCAAGAATGTCCTTGTATGGGATGGAATCAGCCTTGATTTTTGCAAATTGACTGTGTATCCCAGTGCTTGTAGCAAGTAAATGACCCTTTGTAAATCTGTTGTCAGCTTGCTTTTGTTGTCCCCTTGTAGCAGGCAGTCGTCCAGGTATGGATAAATTTGGATTCCCTGTAGTCTGCAGTGGGCGATTACTGATGCCAGGCATTTTGTGAATACTCTGGGCGCAGTAGATAAGCCAAAGGGCAATGCTGAGAATTGATAGTGCTCTGATCCTGCAAGAAATCTGAGGTACCTTCTGCAAATTGGTCGAATGGGGACGTGCAGGTATGCCTCCTTGAGATCTAGAGTTACCAGCCAACACTCCTTGCCCAGCATGGGAAGAAGTTGCTGTAGGGTCAGCATCTTGAATTTTGGGACAATGATGTATGTGTTTAAGGTGGACAGATCGAGAATAGGTCTCCAGCTTTTTCCTTTCTTGGAACTAGGAATAGTCTGGAGTAGAATCCTTTGCCTTGTTCTGTTATTGGTACTCTTTCCACAGCTCTCATCTTTGTTAATTGCATTATCTGCTGTAGAGCTTCTGTTTTTGATTTGGAGGTAGGTTTGGCATTCCTCTTTGACTGGTATAGTGTGGAAGTGGAACCGTAACCTTGGTCTATGGTTTGCAAAATCCACTTGTCTTTTGTGATATAGTGCCAGTTCTTTGAAAATAAGGTTAATTTTCCGCCTAAGGGTGCTGCTATTTGTTCCCTGGTAGGCGAAGTTAGAATCAAGTCACTGTGATTGCCCTGTTGTAGTGGTAGTGGCTGTGCCTGTGGCTCTGTTATTACCTTGCCACTGTCGTCCTCTGTAGGCACCCCTCTGGTTTGATTTCTGCCTCTGGAACGTCTATTCCTGCCCCTTTGGGATCTTGTGGAGTCAGGAAAGGACCAATTTTTGGCAGGCCAGTTCCTGCTAAACCTTGGGGGCTGAACCTGCAAGAAATCTTTAACCGTTTGTACAGATTTTGCCTTTTCTTCCATTTTCTTCATTACCTGCTGGGCAGGTGTACCAAACAAACTGGTCTTATCCATAGGAGCATCTAATAACTTAGCTTTAACATGATCCGGTAAAACTTGTTCCTTCAGCTATGCATGTCTTCTTAGCACTGTGCCAGTCATGGCTGATCTAAATGAAGCCTCCAGTGCATCATAGCCACATTTTAAGGAATGGTTACTAACCTGTTGTATGTTATTTACCATTTCTAATAGATTTTTCTTATCTATAGAGTCATCAGAGGATAGCTTTTTAGTTAACTGATCAAGCATAAACTCTTGGTATTGTATCATGTGAAACTGACAGTTTAAAGCTCTAGCTGAGAGAGTAGCAGAGGTGTAAACCTTTTTGCCCCATCTGTCTAAAGACCTGGCTTCCCTTTCAGAAGGAATAGGGTTTTTGCTGTGGTTGAGGCTACTGCCTTAGGGCCCTGGGATATAGTTTCGGGTCTGCAAGAGGGGCCTTGTATAGGTGATGATGAGTGTCTGGCACCCTGTAAAATCTATCTGGTTTGGCAGGTGCTGGAGGTAAAGAATCTGGTGCAGTGCAAACATCATTAAATGCATCGTCCACAACAGAGAGGACAGGAGGTATAGCTAAGGGCCTGTGTTGTGGTAGGTGCAGAAAAGTCCTAAGTCTTTTCTGGAGTCTGAAAAATCCTGTTCCTGCCATTGGAAATGTTCTCTCATGGCATGTAAGGTTTCCCCAAAGGAGAATTCTTCTGGTGGGGAAGCAGCTGGAATGGATTCTTCAGCATCTGAGTCCTCAAAATTGGAGAAAGGAGCCTCTGGCTGGTCTGTAATATCTGAGTCTTCCGCAGAATCATCAGAGGACACAGGCTCGAGGGGCTCTGCTCTAGGTCTCTTTTCTGGGGCTGAGAGGCCCTGTCTGGGTGAGATTGAGATCCCCTAATTAAGGATATTAAATCTTCTGCCAGAGTAAGCATTTGTGAACTAGAAGTGGGCCTGGTTGAGGGGGTTTAACAAGCACTGACTTAGTAGATTTGGCTGCTTTAGCCCTGGCGAAGGCCTTAATAGACATGGCTGCAGGAGGCCTAGCAGCACCACGTGCTGGGGTAGAGACATCCAAAGGGATGGTGTCTGATAAGTCACTAGTAACCACTGTAGTAGGTAAAATTTCTGAGGCCGATTCAAGTAAGGTAACCGAACCTCAGTAGTAGTCATTGATTCGGCTGTACTCTGATCAGTTTTCTCGGTTTCGGCCGAAACCGAGACACTCGAGGTTTGCTTAACCATGGTTTCGGCCGAAACCGCAGACCGCGAGTGTTGGTCTTTTTCTTTGCGTTTTTTAATAATTTGGGTAGTCGGAGGATCCGACGGCATAATGTACGCAAATTCAGAGCCGAAAAACTGTTCAGCAAACTCCGACCGACGTCTAAGCGTTCGTCGGTTGAAAGAAGCACAGGCCGAACAGGCTGCTACGTCGTGGTCTGGGCCTAAACAAGGCAAACAGTAAGAGTGGAAATCTTTATGAGGTATTTGTTTCCCACAAGTTACAGTTATTGACTTTTTCTGACATCGGCTGAGGCAAGAAAGAGTCCCCAACGGGGTACTTAGCTTTTAGAAGTCTTCGAAGGAGTATTCGGTAGTAGTAATCTCTGGATCTGACCGACCGGCACTTGCGAACAGCTTCTGCTTCGGGCGCCACGCGGCAAGAAAGACTGAAGAAAATGGCGTCGGCTGATGCCTTTATACCCGAAGACCAGCAGAGATGACGTCGGGTGAAGTGCGACATCAGCCGAAGCCGGACCCGGACTTTGGAATCCGGCCGACCGAAGGGCTGCCTGACGACAGGACAACCCAGTTGTTATGACTGCAGATGCATCCATGAAGGACATCCAGTAGATCTGTCTGCCACACTTGAAAACTCTGGTACATATTACCTAAAATACAAAAATATATAGAAAAATAAGAAGTTATGTACTTACCATAATGTTCTATGTTAGTTGTCTTCTCTCGCCTTCTTTCTTGCTGGATGGGTTCGGAGCCGAACCTCGGCTCCGACTCGGCCTATACTAAAGCTCGAGAGCTAATTTTACCGGCTCGAGGCAACCCTATATCCCATGATGCTAGGCGGTAACTACCCAGATCTCGTTTGGTAGCTGACAAAACAATAGCCAATTCAGTCTCCCCACTCAGGTGGAGGAGGAGAAAGGAGAACTCCCAAAATGTCACTATCTGAAGCCGTAGCTATCCCAAGACCACCTGTTTGGGCTTGAAATAGTGCAAGATAAGGTCCCTTAGAAGAAGGGGAAATCCTTTCGGTCTGTCCAGGCTAGGGGGATGGTGGGACGCAAGAAAGAAGGCGAGAGAAGACAACTAACATGGAACGTTATGATAAGTACATAACTTCTCAATGTTAAGTTGTCAATCTCGCCTTCATTCTTGCTGGATGGGACCGCGTCCCTAGCACCTTCATCCTGGGTGGCTCATTGGAACAGACTCTTGAGAACGGTGGAACCAAAATTTGCCCTGTTTCTGGAGGCCATGTCCAATTTGTAATGTGTAACAAAGGTATGAATAGAGGCCCATGTGGCTGCCGCACAGATAGTGTCTATTGGTAAACTAGCTTGAAAGGCTGTAGATGTAGCTAACGCTCTGGTTCAATGGGCTCTTTGCCTAGAAGGCAATTCTTTACCTCTGAGTTGATAAATACAGGTGATCACAGAAGACAGCCACCTAGATAGGGTTACTTTGGATACCGGAAGACCCTTTCTACTTTCTGCATAAGATAAAAAAAGTTGATCAGATTTCCTGATTTGCTAAGTTCTGTCCAGATAGTAGCGGAGCTGACGATGAACGTCCGGGCAATGCAGTTTTTGCTCCGCTCTGTTTGAATGATTAGGGAAGAAAACTGGAAGATCAATAAATTGATTTAAATTTGCCTGAGAAGCCACCTTGGGTAAAAAAGACGGGTTAGTTCTTAGAGAAACTTTGTCTTTGTGGAAATGTAAATAAGGAGGACGAATGCAAAGGGCATGAAGTTCAGATACTCTCCTAGCAGAAGTAATGGCGACTAGGAAGAGTGTCTTCCAGGAAAGTAACTTCAATGAACAGGAAGCCACAGGTTCAAAGGGAGGGAGAATCAACAATGTTAAAACTAAGTTAAATCCCACTGTGGTGGGGGGTCTTTGATCGGGGGCTTGAGTAAAAAGATACCTCTGAGGAATGCCTTGCAAAGCTTATGGGACATGATGCTGGAGTCCGACAGGCCTATGTGAAAATTTGAAATGGCTGCTAACTGAACTTTTACTGTGGAGGATGAAGATCCTGCATGAAAAATTTCAGCTAGGAAATCTAAGACCGAGTGTATTGGAGTAGTGAAGGGATCTATATTCCTAGCCTTTGCCCAGAAGGAAAAACGTTGCCATTTACTAGCATAGATCCTTCTGGTGGAAGACTTAAGGGAAGCTACGATAATAACCCGGACAGAATTTGAAATCATTGGAAGCCTGGCTAGGGATGGAAGTGGAGCAACCAAGCTGTGAGGTTGAGAGACTGGAGGGATTGGTGCAGCTGCCCTGACTGATGGGCCAAAAGATCTGGCACTGGATCCAGATACCAAGGCCGCTCCAAAAGATAATGATGCAGGAACGGGAACCATATTTGTCGAGGCCAATAAGGGGCAATGAGAATCATCTTGGCTCTCAAGGCGGTAGCTTTCTGAATTATCTGTGTGATTAATGGAAAGGGGGGAAAGGCGTATAGAAGTCCCCGAGGCCAATCGTGGACTAGAGCGTCTCTAGGGGGATGGCCTGGAAGGGGGAAGAGTGAAAAAGTCGAGGCACTTGCTGTTTTGTGGTGTTGCAAAAAGATCGGAGCAAGGAAACCCCCACTTCTGAAAAATTTCCTCCGTCATCGATTGCTTGAGAGACCACTCGTGGGGCATGAGAATAGCTATGCTCAGCCTGTCCGCTATGACGTTGGACTTCCCGGGGATATGCGTTGCTATCAGAAACCGCTGAGAAGAGGTAGCCCATTGCCAGAGTCTGAGTGCTTCTCGACACAGGGGACAGGACTTGGTTCCACCCTGCTTGTTGATATACCATACTACGGACATATTGTCCGTTTGAATTGCAATAGTCCCTAGGGGAAGAGAGTCTTGGAGGGCTTGCAACGTCAAAAGCACTGCTCTCATCTCCAGCACGTTTATGTGCAAGTGGCATTTGAAAGGTTGCCATGTGCCATGGACTGTCCTGCCCTGAAAATGCCCCCCTCACCCGATCAGGGAGGCATCCGATGTGACCGTGGCGACCGGGGGGGGGGTAAATGGTCTGCCTTGATGGACTTGATGGGAGACCATCCACCAAGACAGATGTTTTTTGCAAGATAGAGTTATTAAGATCTTGTGTGCCATAGGGAGCTGCTGGAAGGACCACTGGGAGAAAAGCATCCACTGAAGAAGCCGCAAGTAAAAGCAGGCAAGGGGAAGAAGCGTGATGGCTGCCGCCATGAGACCTAATACTTTCAGAACATACCTGGCCTGAATTTTGTTGCTCTGAAGGAGAACGTGAACATGATTTTGAATATCTAAGACTCTCTGTTCTGTTAACCTTGCTGAGTGCTGAACAGTGTCCAAGGTGGCGCCTATGAAGGTAATAGACTGACAAGGCAGACTTTTCGAAATTTATAGAGATACCTAGCCCTTTGCAAATGTGAATGGTGTAATCTCTGGCTAGAAGAAGTTGACGCCTTGTGGTGGCAGTGAGGAGCCAGTCGTCTAGATATAGAAACACCTGGAATCCTTGACGTCTCAGGTGAGCCGTAACCACTGCCATACATTTGGTGAACACCCGGGGGGGCTGTAGAGAGACCAAAGGGCAGGGCTCTGAACTGGTAGTGACTGGCCCCTAGCCGGAAGCGGAAAAACCTTCTGGAGCGCCTGTGTATTTTGATGTGATAGTACGCATCCTGAAGGTCCACTGAGCATATCCAACTGTCCTTGCCCAGAAGGGGTAGAATGGACTGTAGCGTGACCATCCGGAACCTTGTTCTTTTTACAAACTTGTTTAGTTTGCTGAGATCCAATACTGGCCTCCAGTCCCCTGTTTTTTTTGGTACCAAAAAGAACTTTGAGTAGACTCCGGATCCTAGTTGGTCTGCTGGGACTGGCTGGAAGGCTCTCTTTTTTTAGCAGCTTTGATATTTCTAGTGCTGCTTGTTCCCTTAGACTGGGTGGAACGTCTGGGAGAGACCCTATTTGAATAGTTGGGTTTTGGATAAAGGGGATTTTGTAACCCTCGGATATGATCGACTGTACCCATTTGTCTTGAGTGAGGGAGAGCCAGGCTTGTGGGTACAGAGATAATCTTCACCTGACTGCCTCCGAAGGTGGACAGTCGGGCAGCACCTCAGGGATGCTGGAAGGGTTTGTCAGAGAGGGTTTCTCTGCTACCCTGATTCTGCCGACCCCCTCTGCCTCTTGGATGGCGTCTGTTGTTGTTGTTCCCCCCTCTGCCTCTGGGGGGGAACTGACCTCTTGCGTCGGGCGTGACTCCTTGCGATTTGCGGAACCACATTTTTCCACCCTTTTGACCCTTAGGATATGGTCTAGATGGGGTTGAAAAACGGACTCCTACGGCAGAAAGAGTCTTGCCATCTTGTTCGCATCTGGTCAAAGTATCTTTCACTTGAGGTCCAAACAACGCTGAACCATCAAAGGGGGAGTTAGTGAACGATGCCTTGAAGGGGTCTGCGAAGTTGCAAAGCCGCATCCAGGTGTGACGCCTTAAAGCAACACCTGTGCCTGCGGCCCTACTCGCTCCATCGGCTGCATAGGAAATAAGCCGCATGGAGGAGTTGACAATGGAATTCAGGGTTCCTAGCTGTGAGTTAATTTTGTCCCGAGACCCAGCAGCTGATGGATCCTATAGAACCTCACCCAGATCTTTGAGAATGTCTCTTTGAAGACGGGTGAAGTGGCATAAGTAATTCAGCGACCACATGGCAAAGGTTGCTGATGAGAACATCCGCTTGCCGTACCTATCCATTGTCCTAGATTCCTTGTTAGGCGGATGGATAGGCACTGAAGGATCAGCCAGTTCCTTCTTGGTGGCTGCCGCCACCACCATGGCATCAACTGGGACACCTTTAGATAAAAATTGCTTATCCGAAGGGGCTGTTATAAATTTGGAAGGCCTCCGTGGGGTGGGTTCCATCAAATCAGGGGCCGTCCACGACTTCCGCGCCACCACTTCCATAAGGAGGGTCGAAGGGCGGAGACACCCAGGAGGTGGAGGGTCGAGAACCAAAAGCCTCCAGGTAAACAGACTCGTCCTTGGAAGGATAAGGGAAGACCAGTTCCCCCTCTGTTTAAGGATTTCAAGGATGTCAGAAAAGGAGACATCCTCAGAGGGGGACCTTGGGGATCCTTCCGATTCATCCAAGTCTGTATCAGATGTGATGGACTCAGGGGAGTCCACATGCTTCCTCTTACATGTCCTCTTACGCGGGGGTTCACCTGACGGATCAGGAGAAACCTCGGAAGAGGAGGATATTCCCAGTGGGGAAACTTGAGGCGTTGGATCTCTGCGGTCAGGGGCGAGAGAGTGGGAAGAGAACTCAGCAGGCACTACAGTGGGAGGAGCTGATGGAGCTGACCGTTGAGCAGGCACTGGGGCCAGTACGCTCCTCATGACCTCGAAGGCACCCTTATCAGGCAGGCCAGAGGGCTCCCGCTCCGAAGAACTAGGAACCTCAGCCAGCACCGACAGGGACGGCTCCGAAGCCGATGTAGGGGCCGAACTCACCAGCGCAGACACTCCGAGAGGGAGAAAGTACAGTTTTGTACCTACCATAAATGTAGATGTTCGAGTGCTAATACAGCTGCAGTCATAACAGATGGGTTCTCCTGCCATCAGGTGGGTCCTCGGTCAGCCGAATTCCAAAGTCTAGGTCCGGCGTCGGTTGTCGTCGCTTCTTGCCTGACATCAGTGCGACAGGGGTATAAAAGAACCAGCCTACGCCATTTTCTTCAGTTTTTCTTGCCCCAGATATCAGGTGCCCCCAGAAGGAAGGCAATACATACATTTGTGTAATAAAGCAATGCCATATAATCAAAACACAGTAGTGCAAGCAAATACATCAAGAATGAATACTCCAATCAGGTTGCATGAGGAGATGTTAGCCAATAGGCCTGTCCCAAGAGGGGAAGGGGGGAGGGAAACCTGGACTGCAGCTGTAGTAGCACTCGAACATGTACATTTATGGTAGGTACAAAACTGTACTATGTTCATCGTGCATACAGCTGCAGTCATAACAGATGGGTAGAATCCCAAAGCTAAGAAAGGGGTGGTAGGCACTAGGTGGAACTAGGAGGAGCCAGAATGCCCTGCAAGACTGCAGTGGCAAAGCCCACTGTAGATTTGGAGTATACTGGAAGGTGGTAGTGCTTGGAGAAGGTATGCACAGAACTCCAAGTGGCTGCTTCCAAAATATCTTTGGTAGGAACTCCTCTGAGAAAAGCTGCAGAGGTAGCCATGGCCCTTGTGGAGTGAGATCTGATGCCTGTAGGTACAGTTTTGCCATGAAAAGAATAGCAAAAGCGTATGCAGTGGGCTACCCATTTTGAGATCGTCTGTTTGGAAACTGGCTTTCCTTGAGCTCCTATAGCATAGGACACAAAGAGCTGTTATGATTTTCTGAAAGGCTTTATGTCCAAATAATAACGCAGTTGTCTGTGGATGTCCAAGGAATGTAGTAATCTCTCCCCTATGTTTTGAGGATTAGGATAAAAGGTAGGTAAGTGTATAGCCTGATTCAAAGCTACCCTGGATACCACTTTTGGCATAAAGGACGGGTTGGTTCGTAAGGAAACTCTGTCCTGATGGAAGATGATAAAAGGCTGCACAGCGATGAGAGCTTGTAGTTCTGATACCCTATGAGCTGAGGTAATAGCCAGAAGGAAAGCTGTTTTCCAGGACAAATATTGCAAACCTGATGAGGCAGCTGGCTCAAAAGGAGGCAAGGTCAGTTTTTCTAGAGTGAAATTGAGATCCCAAGCAGGTATAGGTTGTTTCCTTGGGGGTTTTAGATTCTTAGCCCCTCTGAGGAACTGTCTTAAGAGGGGGTGAGAGAATAAGGGTGGATCAGTGTTGTATTCTGCAGAAATGGCTGAGGCATGGATTTTGATGGAGGAGAATGAAAGTCCACTGCTTAGCAGCTCAGCTAGATACTGTAATATTTGAGGTAAATTCAGTTTTCCTTTTTCTCATTCCAGACACAAAACCGTTTCCATTTTGCGGAGTAAGCTTTTCTAGTAGACGGCCTTCTGGCCTCGAAAATGACATCCTGCACCTCCTTGGAGAGTAGGGTCTGTTGTGATGCTAAGGAATCTTCCATGTGGCTAGATTGAGTGTTTTTAGCTGACTGTGAAGAGTTTTGAAGCTGTGCGGAGTCAGAAGAAGAGGCATTAGAGGCAGGGTCCATGGTAGGGAATGCGTCAGGCTCCTCAGGAGTGGGTACCAGTGTTGTCTTGGCCAGTCTGGAGCAATGAGAATCATCTTTGGTCTGTCTGCTCTGGTTTTTAATAGAACTTTGGGCAGCAGAGGAAGAGGTGGGAAGGCATAAACTGTCATTGATGTCCAACTGAAAGAGAGAGCGTCCACTCTCCAGGCCTTTGGATGAAAAATCCTTGAGCAGAATTTTGTCAATTGGTGATTTTTGTGGGAGGCAAAGAGATCTATGTCTGGCCTTCCCCATGCTTGAATTATCTCTGCAAAAACTTGAGGATGCAACTTCCATTCGTGTGGATCTGTCATATTTCTGCTTAGGTTGTCTGCCAGCGTGTTTTCCTTGCCTGGCAAGTACTGTGCTTGTAGTTCGATTTGTAAGTCCAGGGCCATGTTCCAAAGTGACATGGTCAGTCTGCATAGGGGGTATGAATGGGTTCCTCCCTGTTTATGTACCACATTACTGTGGTGTTGTCCGTTCTTATCAATAGTTGACCTGGTTGCAGAAGGTCTTTGAAAGCTATAATAGCATTTATTACTGCTAGCATTTCCTTTTGATTGATGTGAAGGTGCTTTTCTTTTTGGGACTATTTGCCCTGAATGCACCGATGTGTCATGTGCGTCCCCCAGGCGTAGTCCGAGGCGTCTGTTGTGATGACTTCATTTGCTTGAGGCTTGCTGAATGGGAGACCTGTGTTTGTTTGGCATGGTTGAGCCCACCACAGAAATTCCTTTTGAAGACATGGAATTAGTGGTATTATTGTTTCCAAACTGTGGCTGTGTTGAGACCATAGGTTTGTCAGGTACCATTGAAGTTTCCTCATATGCAGCTTTGCACATGGGATTAGTAAGATGCAAGATGCCATGAATCTCAGAGCCTGCAGGATTTTCCTTCCAGTCAGTCTGGTGCAATTTGCTAGTGTTCTGAAGTATTGAGTTAGTTGCCCCTGCTTCTCTGGCGTGAGGTAGGCCATCTGGGTGTTTGTGTCCAAGTTGGCACTCAGGAAAATTATTTTCCGAGAGGGTATTAGCCTTGATTTCTTTTTGTTCACTGTGTATCCCAGAGAATTCAACAACATTATTACATAAGCCAGATGTTTCAGAAGAATGTGCTTGCTGTCCGCTTGGATCAGGCAGTCGTCCAAATAGGGGTATATTTGTATCCCTTGAAGTCTTCAGTAGGCAATTACTGATGCCAGGCATTTCGTGAATACTCTGGGCACAGTAGATAAGCCAAAGGGCAATGCAGAGAATTGATAATGGGTTGAACCTGCAAGAAATCTGAGGTATCTTCTGCAATTTTGTCTGATTGGGACATGCAGGTATGCCTCCTTGAGGTCCAATGTTACCAGCCAAGACTCCTTGCCCAGCATGGGAAGAAGCTGCTGTAGAGTGAGCATCTTGAATTTTGGTACGAGTAGAAATGTGTTTAGGATGGATAGGTCCAAAATAGGTCTCCAATCTTTTCCCTTCCTTGGTACCAGGAATAGTCTGGACTAAAAACCTTGACCTTGTTCGTGCGTAGGTACCTCTTGAATAGCTTTCATGTCTATGAGAGCTGAAATTTGTCTTTGTGCCTCTTGCTTTCTGAATGGTTGCGAGTTATCCTCACCACCTCTTTGTGTAGGAGCTTGCCATTGTCTGCCTCTAAACGATCCTTGGGATTGCTCTCTGCCCCTCGGGCGCCTGTATCTACCTCTTTGGGGTCTGTCCGTGGCTGGAAAGGACCAATTTTTGGAAGGCCAATTTCTACTGAAACGTGGGGGTTGTACCTGTAGAAAATCTTTCACTGTTTGCATTGATTTAGCCTTTTCCTCCATTTTCCTTAATACCTCCTCAGCATTAGCACCAAATAATACATCCTTTTGTAGAGGGGCATCTAGTAATTTAGCTTTGACATGATCTGGTAAGGTTTGTTCCTTGAGCCAGGCATGTCTACGTATGACTGATCCTGTAACAGCAGCTCTACATGAGGCCTCTAGAGCATCAAAACCACATCGTAAGGTATGTTTACCCACTTGTTCTGCACTATGCATCAAATCCTGCAACTCCTTCAAGTCTAGTTGTTCAGGTTGTGACATTTTACTTCTCAATTGTGATAACAAAAACTGTTGGTACTTCAGCATATGGAACTGACAGTTTAATGCCCTCATGGTTAAGGTGGCCGAGGTATATACCTTTTTTCCCCACCTTTCGAAGGATCTGGAATCTCGCTCGGAAGGTAATGGATTTTTAGCAGAGGAGGCCTTAATTCCCTTGGGGCCCTGTGAGATGGTTTCTGGGTCAGCAGCATGGCTTTTGTACAGAAATTGGTGCGAGTCAGGAACCCTGTAGTACCTGTCAGGCTTGACTGGGGCTGGAGGTAGAGAATCCGGGTTAAGGCAGGCCTCCGAGTACACATCATCTAGTATGTCCAAGACAGGAGGTTTAGCCAGAGGCCTGTGCTGAGGTAGCAAGAGAAATTCCCTAAGCCTTTTCTTGGAATCTGAATAATCTTGGCCTTCCCAGTGGAAGTGTTCCCTTAAGGTATGCAAAGTTTCCCCAAATGAGTAATCCTCTGGGGGGGGGATACAGAGGGAATGGACTCCTCTGCATCAGTCTTCAAAAGGGGAGTAAGAATGTTCCTGTTCATCAGAGTGCTCTGATATAATGGAGCCCTGATCAGAGGGGGATTCTTCCTCCACTCTGGGCCTTTTGTCCGGGGGGGGGGGGTTTGAGAACCCCTGAAAAGAGTAATTAAATCCTCAGCCATTTTAAGCATCTGTTTTTTAGGCATGGGGCCTGGAGATGGGCCCTGTGTAGCTTGTCTCTTAGAATGCATGGCTGCTTTAGACTTAGCGAAAGCCTTGATGGAAAAAGAAGAGGAAGGTCTGAAGACACCTTGAGAGGAGGTAGACCTGTCCACATTTTGAGATTCACCGCCAAGAGTGGCTTCGTATCTGTAGTCGGGTGTGGCGAGGAGCCTGCGACTCGGGCACAGGAGACACCGCCAATGAAGTGTCGCCGGTAGTCAGGGGCTGCGTAGGCGCCTCGCTGAGAACCGGACAAACGTGTAGTCGGCTTTGGTGTGGTGTCGGTAGAGGCCGCGGACCTCGTGTGTCGGTCCTTATCTTTGTGCTTTTTAGACAAAACTGGAGTCGGAGTATCCGATGACATAATATAGTTAAATGTTTTGCCAAAATAATGCTGGGCGAACTCCGCCCGACGCTTAATGGTGCGTTTGTTGAATGTAGCACAAAAGTGACAGACCGAGACGTCGTGGTCTGGGCCTAAACAAGGAATACAGAGCGAATGGAAATCCTTATGCGGTATTTGCTTCCCACATGAAATACAATTATTAACTTTGTCTGACATCGGTCTGAGGCAAGAAAAGTTTCCCCAACTGGGTACTTAGCTTTCAAGAAGACTTTGGTCGCAAAATTTTCGTAATTTCAGGAGCTGGCCGACTGGCACTTGCGAACTGCTTCTGCTTCGGGCACCGCGAGGCAAGAAAGACTGAAGAAAATGGCGTCGGCTGGTTCTTTTATACCCCTGTCGCATTGACGTCAAGGAAGAAGCGACGACAACCGACGCCGGACCTAGACTTTGGAATTCGGCCGACCAAGGACCCGCCTGACGGCAGGAGAACCCATCTGTTATGACTGCAGCTGTATGCACGATGAACATCGGGGTCGGACAAGGGTCCGATGCCACTCGCCCCCTCAGAGCCGGCGAGAGATTCCAAGCGCCCGGATCCCTCCAAGGAAGGCACCATGGACGAGATCGGTGCAGACGAAGGAGCCGAAGGGGGAGGTATCGGCTCCTACATCACAACGGTCGTGGCTCCGAAGAGCTCCGGCTCCGAACACTTGGGCAGAGTCGAAGGAGGAATAGTAGGTTGTATGGATGTAGCCGCTGTCTGATGAGACGGGCTATGAAGCATTTGGGCCAGTGCCCGAGACTTTAACAGTCTGCTAACCACTCTCTCAAGGTCATGGTCGGAAAGCCTGGAAGACCGAGAGGAATGGCTCTGATGGCTCCGCTCCAAGAGTAAAGGTGATCTCGGAGCCGAATGGATAGATTCCAGAGATGGAGATCTGGACCTCTTACGTGTGGAGGGCATCGAGATTGGTGGAGCCGATGGAGCCGTAGACACGTCGGCTCCAGCCGGAGCAGACTGTGAAGATTGAGTCTTGGAGGCATCGGCTCGGGCCGGAGCCGATGCAGGAAGCTGCGATACAGACGTATCGGCTCCAGCCGGTGCCGATCGTGTCACAGAAGAAGAGCCACCATCCGAAGGCTTAGAGCACGGAGCCGAAGGTTTGGATGGCTTCGAAGGCTTCCCCTGCATGGAATTAGCCGAGGAACCTTCAGGCTTTAACAAGCCCCTCAAGATCAACTTATTCCTGCGCTCCTGCAGGACTCTTGGGCTGAATGCATGGCACACAAAACAAGAGTCCTGCAGGTGCAGGGGTCCCAAGCAATAAACACAAGAAGTGCGACTGTCTGTCAGCGACATCTTCTGACCATACGAATCACACTTCTTGAAGCCTGAGACCTTTGTGTCTTTCGACATATTGCTGTCGAAAAGAAAAACAAGATCCTAAAGATAGAATCCACACACACACTCAGACAGGAATACAGGGATACCAAAGGCACACACATACAGCTCCCTGTGAGGGAATCTGAGAAAAACGGAAGGGCCTAAGGCCTAACCTAGGGTGGGGAGTATAACTGGGATAAGCGAAAAAAATAGAAACTAAAATTAGAAATAACAGTAAAACTAGCCTATTTAGACAAAGGAATGGGAAAACTAAGAAGAAAAACTAGAATTTTTCTTAAATTTTACACTGACCTGTGACCCGGTAAAAACAGTACCTCGCTAGCGAAAGCGGCAAACGAGACCTGGGTAGTTACTGCCTAGCATCATGGGATATAGGGTTGCCTCGAGCCGGTAAAATTAGCTCTCGAGCTTTAGTATAGGCCGAGTCGGAGCCGAGGTTTGGCTCCGAACCCATCCAGCAAGAATGAAGGTGAGATTGACAACTTAACATCTTTTATTTTTAATTTTAAGAGAGAAAGAAAAGGAAATAAAATACCAACAATGGTATGACAGAACTACCTCAGGACAGGTAAGAAAAGGGAAAAGCTACCAACAATAATAGAAAGAAGTCTGAACCAGTAGCTGGGAAAGTCCTAACAGAACTTTATACTAACTCTAACTGTAAAGAGAGGAAGAGAGTAAAGAAAGAAGAGATTTAGTAGCAAAAACTTTAAACTATCACTCACAATAAGCTCACAATACACTCCCAGCTTGAGAGCACGAATATCCTGACCGATCGCTACAGTAGCAAACAAAATCTGGGGTAAATCGGTGATTAGAGGCTTTATGGGTAAAGGAAGGAGCTCGAGAGCCAGATCCTAGACTGCAAAACTAAAGTAGCAGAGTGGGATCTGAGCCCATCTGTTGGGGAACTAATGAAAATGACAATTTCAGATCCTGAGATTTTTCTGTTGCATCGCAGAAATTGGAAGGAGCACTACATTTTATGAAAGTAAAACTAAACAAGAAAGTGCAAATAAACGAAAGGACTTGTATTCCACAATAGGATTTAGGGGACATCATATGCATAGAAGTCTAAATCTCAAAATTCACTCACTCAAAGCACTCCTTCAAATGCAGAACATCGACATTTGTGCTGCAACAGAGACCTGGTTCAATGCAGCAGAAAGCACCATTGCACTACCAGGCTATAACTCATTCCACACCTTTCAGTCCCAGAGCTTGGAACAAAGCTCCAAAGGAAGTAGTGTTTCCATATTCATAAAGGATGCACATAGCTCCAGACTGGTAGCCCAACATAACGCATCAGAGACACTTCAAGTGCAGCTAACATTGGGTAAGACAGCAATTCTGGATGTAGCCAGTTATAAATCCTCAACCATGTCCCAAGAGACTCGCGCCACGTTCCTAAGCACCCTGGAGAATATTAGGGTCCAACCTAACACACTCATACTGGGTGACTTCAACTACCCCTCCCTTAACTGGGAAAACAACTTGTGTACCAATACACTTGCCCAACGTTTCCTGGAATTCATCAATTCCAATGCCCTGGACCAGCTCATTCTTACCCCCACTAGAGGTAGCAACATCCTTGACCTGGTCATTACTAACATGGCCAACAGTTGCTCTACACCAATAGTCAACTCCTCCCTGGTTATAGGTTCATAGGTAGGTACTAAGCTATCAGCCCGAAGGCATTTATAAGCCTAGCCAGAAAGTGTTGGCTTTCGCCGCCCCCTTAGATTAGTTCCCTGGCCTCTGTCCAGCAGAGCCACTGAAGTGATCCCCGGGGTAAACTTTGTTTCCCATCCACTCGTCAAGGTTTCTCTTGAAGAGTGCTAGCGAGGAGTTCTGCCTAATGTAAATTGGAATCTTGTTCAAAAGCATGGGACGTCTCTGGGACAGGAATCTATCCCTCCAGCACATCCTATTTATTGTTGTGGTGAGGTTTAGATCCCTAGAGCGTGTGGCTCGAGGGGATAAGGTTTTCTTTAGGTGGAGCATGTCCACCAATTCTGGGTTGGACATGGCCTTATATATCAGGCAGAGATCACCTCTGAGCAGGCGGTATGCAACAGAGTACAGCTGGAGTTTTTCAGTTGAGTTGCACAGGGCATCTGTTTGAAGCCAGTGATCCTCTTTGGTGAGGTACTTCTGTGGTCTTTCCAGCTGTTGCAGGTGTCTTGTAAGGTACATCTCAAATGGGGCATTGTACTCTATGATGGATCTGATGAGTGATGAGTAGAAGGCACAATGACATCTTTTGATCTGGATGCAAACCCATTTGTGATTAGGTGGGCCACATAGAAGGATTTTCTAACCACTTCAGGAAACTGATGATCAAAGGAGAGATTACTATCTACTTGAGTCCCCAGATCCCTTATTATGTTTTCCGTATTTAGGGGACTACCACCAATGTGGTAATTTGTGGGCACTTTATTTCCAAAGGGAATAACTATGCACTTTTTGGCATTTAGCTTGAGGCCATGATTTTGACACCAGGTATACATCTCAGAGAGACCCTTTTGGAGGATGTCTGCATCAGCCAGTGAGTCAATTATAGCCCCTAGTTTGCAGTCGTCTGCGAACTTTGTCAACCATAATCCTCCTGTGCTTGTCTGTACCTCTGAGAAGTATATGCCAAACCAAACAGGAGGGGTCCTAGGACTGAGCCCTGGGGAACGCCACTTGTAACCGGTTTAGAGTCAGATCTAGCTCCCGTAACTCTCACCATGTGGGTTCTGTCCGTGAGCCAATTGGCAACCCATCTTATGACATAGGGGTTTATGTTCAGGCTGGTGAGCTTGTCTATAATACCAGAATGGGGAATGGTGTCGAAGGCCTTTGCGAGGTCTAGGAAGGCTGCGTGTACCACCTTTCCCTCGTCTATAGCCTTGATACTGTCTCAAAGAAGTCCACCAGGTTTTGGAGGCATGATCTGCCCTTAACAAAGCCAAATTGGCTAGGGTCCAGTGTTTGGAGGTTCCCAATGTCTCTGTTAATGAGTTCCATGACGATGTGCTCCATAGCCTTGCAGACCAAGCTAGTCAGGCTTATAGGACGATAGTTCCCGGGGTCTGCTGTGGCTCCACCTTTGTGGAGCGGAGTAACTGTTGCTGTGCACCACTCTATGGGTATGCAGCCTGTGGAGAGGCTGGGTTTGAACAGTGTGTTTAGGTGAGGGGTTAATTAGTCTCTGAGCTCATGTAGGACGCAACCTGGGATACCGTCCAGTCCCATTGATGCTATGTTTTTGGCTTTGGAGAGGGCTATTTTAACCAGAGTGTCTGTGATTTCAGGGGCTCTACATTCTTCTGGTATGGTTATGGGGCCTTTTGGGGGTGAGAGGGGGGTGAAGTTTGCACTGAATCTGTCTGCCAGGATGTTGGCAATATTGGTTGGTTCAGTGTCTTTTGTGCCATTCTGCACCAACTCCAAGCAGATCTGAGTATTGCCACTTAGATTCTTGACATAGCTAAAAAATGCCTTGTGGTTATCTTTGGAGTCCTTGGCAAGTTTTCTTTCAAAGCTCGCCTTGGACGATTTTATGAGGGATCATAGTTTCTTCCTGATAACTGATCAGGAATGTCTTCCCTTCTTGGGAGTTTACTCTTTTCTGCACTAGTTTCCTCCTTCTATTGTATAGCTTGTTTATGGCAGGGGTCCATCAGACTGGTTTCCTTTTCTTGGAGGAGTGAGTCTTAGTTTTGCTTGGGATAGCACGATCCATGCATTTTTGTAGGTGCCCGCAGAATGCATTAGCAAAGGATTTTGCAGCTTACAGCGTTATCCTTTAACATGGGGGCTTTGAAACTTTCCACCTCCATCTTAACTAACGTGACGTTTGCTTTTGAAAAGTTTTTCACTGTGGTTTCCTTGTCCGAGGGTGAGGGCGGAATGTGGATATCCAAAGTGATTTGTTTATGGTCAGATCTAACCAGCAAGGGGTTGACCTCCGGTGTGGAACACCGGTCGCCCATGTTGGTGAAGACCAGGTCCAATATGTTGTCACCTCTGGTGGGAGTGTTGACCAGTTGTTCCAGGGTGTTCGAGTTTACAAATTCTAGGAAATGTTGGGCAAAGGAGTTAGTACTGGAGTAGTTCTCCCAGTTAATGTTTGGGTAGTTGAAATCACCCAATATTAGGGTGTTTGGTAGGACCTTTATGTTACCCAGTGTTTCTAGAAATGCAGAATGGGGGTCCTGGGACATGGTGGGTGATCTGTAGCAAGCTACAATTTGAACTGCAGTTTTGCCCATTGTTAGTTGCACATGAATAATCTCTGAAGCATCGTGCTGTGCCACTAACCTGGAGGTGTGGGTATCCTTGATGAATATTGATATTCCCCTGCCTTTTGCATTTTGGTCTGGGTTCTGTGGCCGAAATGCATGGTATGAGTTGTAGCCTGGTAGTGCTGGGGTGCTTTCTGGAGCCTTGAACCAGGTTTCTGTTATTGCACATATATCGATTTTCTCCATACTGAGGAGTGCCTCAAGTGCGTGCATTTTGAGGTTTAGACTTCTGACACAGTAGTATTACCCTCAGATTTTTGCTACTTCTGCTATTTACGGCGGTGGGTTTGTCTTTTGAGCCTTGCCTAAAAAAGGCAATATGGGGGTGGCAAGAGCCTTGGCCAGTATTCGAAAGCCTATGGGTGACAGGTGCAAGCCGTCTCTAGCAAAGCAGTGTGGCTTGTCGTGCATGTCATCCCAGGCAGACAGACACTGGATCCCCTTTGAATGACAACAGAACTTAGCCAATTGTTGAACTTGATAATTTTTTCTTTATACCGTGGTATCATTCTTGGTGAGGGCAGGATGCTACTCAGGGTCAGGGTCATAACGGTCTAGGCTACATGATCAGAGAGCTCCTCCATGTCTCTTCACGTAGTCCAGGGAGGTACGGCTCAGGTCATTCACACCAAAATGGACAATGGCAGAGTCGTATTTGTACTTGTTCTGGAGTGACCCGAGTGCTTGTGTTATGTGGCGGATCCTGGCACCCGACAGGCAGCTAACAGTAACCTTCTCCTTATTCAGCTTAGTGAGTGGGACGTCAGTGTGCCTGACTATAGAGTCACCTATTACTAGTATGTTGGGTATGTTATTTTGCCTTGAGGGTTGTGATTGCGTGGCACAATGGTTTTGTGAAGTATGTGTTTCATGGTTTGTGTTGGGGGGTGGAGGCTGCTTGGATGTCTGCCTTGGAAGGCTCTGTTGCTTTTGCAGATTTTTATTTAGAGCCTCAGAGTATGTTTTCGTGTATTTACGTGTGTTTTTTTACCAGTGCTGGTTTAATGGGTCTATGTGAGACTGGTGGTCTGATGCCAGTATTTCCCTTCTCCTCCTGACTGTCTGATACAGTCTTGGGTTGAGACAGCTTAGCCTCCGGTTTTGGCTGTATAATTGCATCTTTCGCATGTATTAGTGTTTGGTGGAAGGAGGAGAGGGTTGTCTGTGTACATGAGGCAGTTGTTACATTTCCTCATAATGCCCAGATTCACCAGTTGGACTGAAGAGTACACCTGAAACTGCACTTTGGACATGCCTGGATAGGTACAGTAAACTGTTTTACTGAATGGCTGGTACGGTCGAATAGAGAGCCTTGTCCTTCTGTAGTGCTATGGTTTATAAGTGCTTGCTATGAGTTTTGAGCAAGTGCCGGTCTAAGAAATGAATGGTTTGAGTGCTTAAGTTGACAGTTTGTCTACTTCCACGGGAAAAATTGAAGAGAAGACTTTGTGGAGCCGGGAATAGTTCTACCCTAGCTAATCAGCGCTGCCCAGTGTGCAAAACTGGGCAAATGTGTTTTTTGTAGCAGGGAAATGAGAGAGAGAAATTAGCCCAAAATGGCCCATAAACTACTACTTTCTGACCTGAAACCACTCCTCCAGGGACAGATAGGCTGCTCAAAGCTCCCCTCTCTGACAGGTGAACAGAGAAACTTCCTTCTATCTAAGTAAGGTATGGGCAAACAGAGAGATCTGTAACACGGCCCTGAATTCAGCACTAACCTGAAAAAGTACAGTTGTGTACACTTGCCATAAATGTAGATGTTAGAGTGTATTCACTGTTGCAGTCATTACATTTGGGTAATCTGCTGGCAGGTTGCCCTCAGTCGGTCTGATTAACAAAGTCTTGGGTCCTGTGTCGGTTGCTGTCCCTTCTTTCATGACGTCAGGTCATCAGGGGTATAAAACATGCAGCTGACGCCATTACATCAGTTTTTCTTGCCCCAGATGTCAAGTGCCCCCCAAATGGGGAGCAAAATATATATAAATAATTTAAAACACAAAAATATACCTCCAAACAAAAGCAAAATACACCAAAAAGGCTTTTAAGTATAGTAAAAGAAAGTAGAGGCATAGTAAGAGAAAAACAGGGGGCTGGAGGGAGGGTAACCAGGACTGCAACGGTGAATACACTCGAACATCTACATTTATGGTAAGTGTACACAACTGTACTATGTTCTTCGTGTTTCACTGTTGCAGTCATTACATTTGGGTAGATTCCCAAAGCTATGGTTGGGAGGATGGATTTATACAGCATTAGGACCGGCTAGAAGGCCCTGCAAAACAACAGTGGCAAAGCCAGCTCTGGATTTAGAGAAGATTGGTAAGTGATAATGCTTGGTGAAAGTATGAGCTGAACTCCAGGTAGCAGCTTCTAGAATATCCCTGGTAGGAACACCTCTGAGAAAGGCTGTAGAAGTAGATGCAGCCCTGGTGGAATGGGATCTCATCCCCTGGGGGATAGGTTTTCCATGGTGCTTACAGCATAAATGAATACAATGGCTTATCCATTTAGAAATGGTTTGCTTTGAAATGGCCTTTCCCTCTGCCCCTGCAACAAATGCTACCAGCAGTTGTTCAAATTTTCTTCGAGATTTAGTCCTGTCCAAGTAAAATCTAAGTTGTCTGTGTACATCTAATGAATGCAGAATCCGCTACCCCTTGTTCTGTGGACTGGGAAAGAAAGTTGGCAAATGAATGGACTGATTAAGAACCACACTGGATACCACCTTGGGCATGAAGGATGGATTGGTCCCGAGTGACACCCTGTCGGCATGAAAGATGATGAAAGGTTAAACTGCCACAAGGGCCTGTAATTCAGAAATCCTTCTAGCTGAAGTGATTGCTAAGAGGAAGGCTGTTTTGCAGGAAAGAAATTTTAAGTCTGCAGTACTAGCTGGCTTGAAAGGAGGTAGAGTGAGAGTTTCTCCAATAAAAAGGTCCCAGGCAGGTATTGGAGCTCTCCTGGGAGGTCTCAAGTTTTTGGTCCCTCTGGGATACTGCTTTAGCAGAGGATGAGAGAAGAGGGGGGATTCTGTGTTGTAATGAGCTGAAATGGCTGAGGCATGGATTTTTATGGAAGAAAAAGACAGGCCCTTGTGAAGCATCTCAGTTAAGTATTGCAAAATCTGAGGTAAAATTGGGCACTGCTGTGCTCATCCCATGAAATTGATAACAGGCACAGGATCTTTTCCATTTGTTTGCATAACATTTTCTAGTACTAGGTCTTCTCGCCTCCAAAATGACATCCATCACAGGTTTGCTGAAGGATGCTAAGGGGGAATTTGATTACCAAAGCTGCAAGATTCAATGTTTGGAGCTGAGGGTGCAGAATTTTGTTCTCCTGCTGAGACAGTAAGGACGGTGTCTGAGGCAGGTGTCATGGACAAATTTGTGACAGACTGCGTAGGAGTGGGTACCAGTGTTGGCGAGGCCAGTCTGCAGCAATCAAAATCATTTTGGGTTTGTCCTGTTTGACTTTTAGTAGAAATTTGGAGAGCACAGGCAGAGAGGGAAAGGCATAGACTGATAGGTTTTTCCAGGTGAAGGACACAAATTCCACTTTCCAGGCTTTTTTGTGAGTTCTTGTGCAAAATTTGTCCAACTTGTAGTTCTGGGGTGAGGCAAAAAGATCTATATCTGGGCTCTCCCATTTGCGTGTCAACATGTTGAAAATCCGTGGTTCCAGTTTCCATTCGTGTGGGTCCATGAGATTTCTGCTTAGTTAGTCTGCCAGAGTATTCAGCTTTCCTGGCAGGAATTGAGCTTGTAGTTGTAACTGATAGCTCAAGGCCGTGTTCCACAATGCCATGGCTAGTCTGCAGAGGGGGTAGGAATGTGTACCCCCCCCGATTGTTAATGTACGACATAACCGTGGTGTTGTCCGTCTTTACCATTAGTTGTCCTGGATGAAGGTAGTCCTTGAAGGCTGTCAGTGCATTCTGCACAGCTTGCATTTCTTTTTGATTGATATGAAGGTGCATTTGATTTGGGCTCCATTTGCCCTGAATGCACTTCCCTGCCAGATGAGCCCCCCATGGATAGTCTGATGTGTCTGTAGTTAGGGTTTGGGCGGCAGGGGGTGGAGTGAACGGCAGTCCCTTGTTTTAGTGGCAGGCCTCTGCCCACCATAGGAACTCTAGTTGCAGGCGAGGTATGATAGGAATCACTGTTACCAGGCTGTGACAATGTTGACTCCATAAACTTTTTCAGTACCACTAAAGTTTCCTCATATGCAATCTTGCATATGGAATTAGAAGAATGCAGGAGGCCAACTAAGTCACCAAATGAATTTGCTTTTCTGGCGTAAGGAAAGCCATCTGGACAGATGTATTCAAGCTTGCACCCAGGAATGCAATTTTTTGAGAGGGTACCAGTTGTGATTTCTTTTCGTTTATTGTGTACCCTAGACAAGTTAGAACCCTTTTTCAAACGCCAGATGTTTTAGAAGAATGGCCTGGTTTTCTGCCTGAATTAGACAATCATCCAGGTATGGATATATTTGAATATTTCTTTGCCTGCAAAATGCAATGACTGGAACTAGGCACTTTGTAAATACCCTGGGCGCAGTTGATAAGCCAAAGGGCAGTGCAGAGAAATGATAATGCAAGTAGCCTGCTTTGAAGCGGAGGTATCTTCTGCTAGATTCCCTGATTGGGATATGCAGGTAAGCCTCTTAAATCTAGAGTTGCCAACCAGGCATCTTTGCCTAGCATAGGAAGTAACTGGTGAAGAGTCAGCATCGTGAATTTTGGAATGTCCAGAAAGGTGTTTAGAGTAGACATGTCCAGAATTGGAAGCCATGATTTGTCTTTTCTGGGTACCAGGAAAAGTCTGGAATAGAAACCTTGTCCCTTTTCCTCTTCTGGTACTAGTTGAATTGCCCCCATGTTTAGGAGGGAAAGTACTTGTTTCTGAGCCTCTTCCCACTGATTTGGGGGCAGGTTTGGCCATCCGTTTGGAGTTGGCAATGTGTGGAAATGAAAGCTGGAGACTATATTTAAAACCCATTTGTCCTGGGTAATAAGTTGCCAGTTTTTTGCATGAAGAGCCAGTTTTCCCCCCCATAGGGGCGGCTAAGAGTTAAGTGCTTGGTAATTTTAAAGGAAAGTCATTGAGACTGTTTACCATAGGGAGGTATCTTGTTATTTCCATATTTGAAGTGCAGGCACCCCCATTGCTTAGGTCTGAAAGTCCCTTGGGACTGAAATCTGGTGCTTTTGGAATGTCTGGGTTTGGCTTGAGTGGCTCTGAAAAGAACTGGAAAGGACCAGTTCTTAGTAGGCCAGTGCCTACTAAATCTTGGAGGTTGTACTTGTAAGAAATCTTTCAGAGTTTGCATAGATTTAGCTTGATCTTCCATCTTTTTTTAGAACTTCTTCAGCCTTATTGCCAAACAGACGGTCCTGCTGCAAAGGAACATCCAACAGTTTTGCTTTAACATGATCAGGCAGAGATTGCTCCTTAAGCCAAGCATGCCTTCTAAGCACAGACCCAGTAACAGCAGCCCTGCAAGAGGCCTCTAAAGAATCAAAACCACACTGCAAAGTATGTTTTCCAACTTGTTCAGCTGAATGCAATAAATCCTGTAAATCCTTATTTTCCACACAGTCAAAAATCAACATCATTTTCTGTTTAAGCAGTCCCATGATATGCTGTTGATATTTTAGCATATGGACTTGACAGTTTAAAGCCCTGATTGCCAAGGTTGCAGAAGTATAAACCTTTTTACCCCATTTATCCAGCGCATTGGAGTCTCTATCAGAAGGGGAAGGATTTTTAGCAGTAGAAGCATTAATGCCCTTGGGCCCTTGACAAATGGTTTCAAGGTCCACAACAGGATTTTTGAAAAGGAATTTGTGGAAGTCAGGAACCCTGTAGTATCAGTCTGGTTTACAAGGGGCCAGAGGCAGGAATCAGGGGTCATACTGGATTCTGAAAACACAACAATATGCCACAGTAAAAGGACAAAATGAGTGACTTCGACAATTGGCTAAGCTTCTGGTGTCATTCTAAGGGGATCCAGTAATTGTCTGCCTGGGACGACATGATCGACAGGCCACGATGCTTTGACAGAGATGGCTTGCACCTGTCGCCCTTGGGATTCCGGATACTGGCTAAGGCTCTTGACACCCTTATAGCGCCTTTTTTAGGAAAGGTTCAAATGACAAATTCACCAACGTAACAGGTACAAGCAAGCAAAATCTGGGGGTAATGCTACTCAATGCTAGAAGTCTAAACCTCAAAATGGAAAACATAGACATCTGTGCAGTGACAAAGACCAGGCTCAAAGCTCCAGAGAGCACACCTGCATTACCAGGCTATAATTCATACCACACCTTTCGGCCACCTAACCCAGAATGAAGCACTAAAGGTGGAGGCGTGTCCATATTCATTAAGAATATCCAAACCACCAGACTAGTTGCACAGCATAATGCATCTGAGATTATCCAAGTGCAACTAACTCTGGGCAAGACCGCAATCCAAATTGTAGCTTGCTACAGACCCCTCACCATGCCACAGGATTCCCACTCCTCATTTCTTGATACCCAGTGGAAAGTATTAGGGTACAACCTAACACCCTAATAATGGGCGATTTCAACTACCCCATCATTGAATGGGAAAACTACTCATGTACCAACTCTTTTGCTCAACGTTTTCTGGAATTCATAAATTCTAGCGCCTTGGATCAACTTATTCACACCCCCACCATGGGAAGCAATATCCTAGACCTGGTCATTACCAATATAGGCAACCGGTGTTCCACACCAGAGGTCAATTCCTCGTTGGTCCGACCACAAGCTAATCACCCTAGACGTCCACATTCCGGCCCACCCCCAATTAGGGAAACCACCGTAATAGACTTCTCCAAAGCCATCTTCACACTTCTTAAGACAGAAGTGGCAAACTTCATGACACCCATGCAGACGGACAATAGAGGTACGACTGCTGAATCTTACACAAATGTACTTTATAAGTACTTACACGAGTGCATGGATTATGCTATCCCTAATAGAACCAAGATGCTATCCTCTATTAACAAAAAAAAAAAAAAAAAAAAAAAAAAAAGAAGCCAATCTGCCGGTCCTCTGCCATAAACAAACTCCACAACAGAAGAAGAAAAAAACTGTTGCAAAAAAGAGTAAAATCCCATGACTGGAGGAACTCACTGGTCAACCTCAGTAAGAAGCTGAGATCCCTCATAAAATCCTCCAAAGCTAGTTACGAAAATAAAATTGCCACTGACTCTAAAGACAACCACAAAGCATTCTATAGCTATCTCAATGGCAACACTCAGATCTGCTCTGAGTTACAGCACAATGGCACTAAATATACAGAACCAACTGATATTGCCAACATCCTGGCAGATAGGTTCAGTGCTAACTTTATCCCACTCTCACCCCCTAGAGGGCCCATCTCTATACCAGAAGAATGCAAAGTTCCTGTAATCACGGCTGCACAGGTAAAATACACACTTCTCCAAAGCCAAGAACACAGCATACATGGGACCTGACAATATCCCAGGCTGCATTCTACATGAGCTATAGAATGAAATGGAACCCTATCTAAGTACCATGTTCAGTCATAGCCTCACTTTAGGCTTTGTGCCCACTGCACGGTGATGGTTATCCCACTCCACAAAGGGGGAGCCACGACAGACCTCGGGAACTACCGCCCGATTAGCCTGACGAGCCTGGTCTGCAAGACCATGGAACTATCATCATGGAACTCGTAAACAAAGCCATTGGTAATCTCCAAACTCTGGACCCTACCCAGTACGGATTTGTAAAAGGCAGAGCATGTCTCCTAAACCTGATTGACTTCTTTGAAGCAGTCACCAAAGCCATAGATGAGGGTAAGGTGGTTCACACAGCTTATCTAGATTTCGTCAAGGCTTTCGACAGCATCCCCCACTCTGGAATTATAGATAAGCTCACTAAACTACGTATAAATCCCCATGTCACAAGATGGGTTGCCAACTGGCTCACGGACAGAGCCCACACTGTCAAAGTAGCAGACTCCAAACCCGACTTCAGACCAGTGACAAGTGGAGTACCACAGAATTCAGTCCTGGGTCCTTTCCTGTTTGGTATCTACTTCTCTGAAGTAGAGGCTAACATAGAAGGTCTTTGGCTAACAAAGTTTGCAGATGACTGCAAACTAGGAGCCATAATCGAAACTCCTAACGATATGTACATACTACAAAAGGGCCTCACTGAGACAGATGCCTGGTGTCAAAGCCATGGCCTGAAGCTCAATGCCAAAAAGTGTATTGTCATCCCCTTTGGTAAAAACTCTGTACCCATGAACTACCACATAGCTGGTAGTCTAAATGCCAAAAATGTGATGAGACCTTGGGACAAAGGTGGGCAGTAGTCTCTCCTTTGATAATCACATCGCCACAGTGGTCAATAAATCCATCTACGTGGCTCACCTCATCACAAAAGGTTTCTTTCTCATCCAGAAAAAAAGAAGTCATTGTTCCCCTCTACTCATCACTCATTAGACCCATTATAGAGTACAACGCCCTTTTGGTATGTACCTCACAAGACATCTACGACGACTGGAAAGACCACAGAAATACCTCACAAAGAGGATTACTGGCCTCAAACAGATGCCCTACGCAGGCAGTCTCAAAAAATTCCAGCTTTACTCCATCGCATAGCGCCTAAGAGGTGATCTCTGCCTAACATACAAAGCTATGTCAAACCCAGAGCTGTTGGGCATGCTTAACCTAAAGAAATCCCAATCCCTCAGAGCTTCACGCACTAGGGACCTAAACCTTGTCACCACAATAAACAGAACATGCTGGAGGGATAGATTCCTGTCCCAGAGACTTCCCATACCCTGGAACAGACTACATATCTATGTCAAACAGAGCTCCTCATTAGCCCTCTTCAAGAAAAATCTTGATGATTGGATGGAAGATAGGAAATTCACCCTGGGGATCACTTCTGTGGCTCTGCTCGACAGGGGCACAGGAAAATAATTTTCTTGGGTGGCGAAAGCCAGGGTACATTTTTGGCTAGGCTTATATAGGCCGTAGGGCCAACAGCCTAGTACCTACCTATGAACCTAGGAGGAATAGCCAAAGGCCTATGCTGAGGAAGAAGGAAATCACTAGGCCTCTTTTTGGATTCAGAAAAATCATGACTTTTCCAGTGGAAATGCTCCCTTAAGGTATATAAAGTTTCCCCAAAAGAAAAATCCTCAGGGGGAAAAGCAGAAGGAATGGAATCCTCTGCAGAAGAGTCCTCATAAGTAGGTATGGATAAATCTTGTTCATTAGAAGAGTCAGAAGAAACAAGAGTCCTGTTCAGAAGAATCATAGTCAAGTTCAGCCCTACGCCTCTTAGAAAGGGGGGGGGGTTTGACTACCCCTGATTAGAGTAATTAAATCTTCAGCCATTTTGACCATTTGTTTTTTAGGCATAGGGGCCTGAACATGTGGCCTGGGCGTTGTTTTTTTAGACATAGATTGAGATTTTGGCCTTAATATTGAAGGTGGTGTTGGTTTAATATGCAAGTCTGGAGGCCTGAATACACCCTCAGAAGCCGGTGCCTGCACAGCGGCTTCGGACTCATCCAAGGTAGAGACATCCGAGGGTTCCATAGGTGAAGCATCTCGTGGTATACCGGACTCTGAATGGATCTTAGTAGAGGCCTACGAATCAGAGGTAGCAGGTATCAGGTGCTGCAAAAGCACCTCACTGAGTACCGGCGAACTGGCGACTGGCTTAGGAGAAGCATCGTCTGCAGTTTTGGACCTCAACGGTCATCTCTGTTTTTTCAGTATTCCGGTAGTCGGATGGCTAACCGACGTCATTTCTGGATAATTAAACTAAGAACCAAAACATTTAGAAGCAAAAATGTACCAATGACAGATAGTGCACTGATTAAATAAAGCACAAAACTGACAGCAAGGTACGTCGTGGTCAGGGCCTAGGCAAGGAATACAGTAGAAATGAAAATCCTTATGAGGTATTTGCTTCCCACAAGTAATACAATTACTAACTTTTACTGACATTGGTAAGGAGCAAGAAAAATTTTCCCCAACGGGGTACTTAGCTTTTAGTTGAAGACTTCAGTTCTGAAACTCGAAAATGAAAATTTCAGGAGTCGGCCGACCAGCACTTGCGAACTGCTTCTGCTTCGGGCACCGCGCGGCACGAAAGACTGATATAATGGCATCAGCTGCATGTTTTATACCCCTGACGACATGGAAGAAGGGACAGCAACCAACGCAGGACCCAAGACTTTGTTAATCAGGATGAATGAGGGCAACCTGCCAGCAGATTACCCAAATGTAATGACTGCAACAGTGAAACATGAAGAACATCTGGACTATACTAGCCTAGAAAGGCGGGAAACAAGTATATATATAAATACTTTTTTTTCAGAAAGAAGGCAGATACAATCAAACACTTTAAATGCGCATAAAAAATACTTATTGTTATATATCTCAGTTCAGAATTGTAGTCAAAGCCCCTAGTAATAAAGTAAGAAGAAACACAAATACAGTAAAAGCAGATGAATAAAGTGCAATTTATTTATTTTTATAGATATATATATATATATATATATATATATATATATATATATATATATATATAAATAAAACGATAGAAAACAATCTGATTTAAACAAGTTACCCAATTAACCAAAAAAAACCCTCAAAACTGTGCCCTGTTCCAGCAGTCTTCAATCAGACAAGTTCTAACTGCACACTCCCACTAATAGGGTGCAGGGGAACCTTCTCCAAAAAAGATGGCCTGGATTAGTGCTGAAGTTATACAAACAAAGCTAGATTCAGCAGGCCTGAATCTGGTCCTATGCTACAGCAATAAGGTGCATCAATTTCAGAAAGAAACAGTTCGAATAAGCAGGCACAATAAGCCTGTGACCAGAAATTCCCAGCTCAGAAGGGCAGAATCCAGCCTCTCCTCCCACAAGAGTGCAGACCACAAACCTTCTTAGTGTAGAATAACTGGCCTGAAGCCCAAGTGCTTAAAAGTACAGTTTTGTACCTACCATAAATGTAGATGTCCGATAGGTATGCAACTGCAGTCCTGACAGATGAGTTGTCCTGCCTCAGGCAGCCCTTCGGTCGGCCGGATTCCAAAGTCTGGGTCCGGCGTCGGCTGATGTTGCCCTTTCCCCGACGTCAGAGCGCCTGGGGTATAAAAAGCGTCAGCCGACGCCATCTTCTTCAGTGTTTCTTGCTCCAGATGCCAGGTGCCCTCTAAGGAAGAATAAATTTTGAAAATAGAGAAAAAATTCCAGACAAGTACAACAACATAAAAACAAATACACCATAAAAGATTACCCCAGGTAGCTAAAATGAGGGGTAGAAACCTAAAAGAATACCACAGAGGGGTAGGTGGGAGGGAAAACCTGACTGCAGTTGCATACCTATCGGACATCTACATTTATGGTAGGTACAAAACTGTAATATGTCCTTCAATGATGCAACTGCAGTCCTGACATATGGGTTGAATACCATAGCCAACCTGGGGGTGGTAGGCACTAAGACAAAGATGGTGTAGCTAAAATGCCCTGCAGGACTGCAGAAGCAAATCCTGCTCTGGATCTGGAATATAAAGGCAGGTTGTAATGTTTGGAAAATGTATGCACGGAGCTCCATGTAGCAGCTTCTAAAATGTCCTTGGTTGCCACTCCTCTTAAAAAGGCTGTGGAGGTGGCTGTAGCTCTGGTGGAATGTGGCCTGATGTCAGCTGGCACAGTTTTTCCATGAAAAGAGTAGCAGAATCGAATGCAATTTCCAATCCATTTAGAAACTGTCTGTTTGGAAATTGCTTTTCCCTGCAATCCAGCAGCGTAAGCTACAAAAAGCTGGTCAGATTTTCCGAAAGACTTTGTTCTGTCCAAGTAGTAGCGCAACTGTCTGTGTATGCCCAAGGTGTGCAGAAGTCTCTCTCCTTTATTTTGAGGATTGGGAAAGAAGGTAGGCAGGTGAATAGCTTGATTCAGGGACACCCTGGATACCACCTTTGGCATGAATGACGGATTGGTTCTCAAAGAAACTCTGTCCTGATGAAAAATGAGAAATGGTTGTATTGCCATAAGGGCCTGTAGCTCAGAGACTCTTCTTGCTGAGGTTACTGCCAGAAGGAAAGCTGTCTTCCAAGACAGAAATTGCAACTCTGAAGATGCTGCTGGTTCAAAGGGAGGAAGAGTTAATTTTTCCAGCATGAAGTTGAGGTCCCATGCAGGCACTGGTGGTTTCCTTGGAGGGTTGATGTTCTTTATATTTCTTAGAAACCGTCTTAACAATGGGTGAGAAAATACAGGCGGATCAGTGTTATATTTGGCAGATATTGCTGAAGCATGTATTTTTATGGAAGAATATGAAAGGCCATTGTGGAGCATTTCAGCCAAATATTCTAGGATCTGTGGAATGCTCATCACTGATGGGTCTTGACCCTTTTTGCTGTTCCAGATAAGAAATCTCTTCCATTTTGCTGAGTATGTTTTTCTAGTGGAAGGTCTGCGCGCCTCCAGGATGATATCTTTTACCCTTTTGGAAAGTGTATCCTGAGGAATAGTCATGGAATCTTCCAAGCTGTCAGCTTCAATGTTTTCAAGCTGGGGTGTAGTGTCCTGTAATTGTGCTGTGTCAGAAGAATTGGCCATTGAGGAAGGAGCCACGGACTGGTGTGTGTCAAGCTCCGTAGCAGTGAGTACCAGTGTTGTCTTGGCCTGTCTGGAGCTATCAGTATGACTTTCGGTTGCTCTGTCTTGATCTTTAGTAACACCTTGGTCATCAAAGGAAGAGGTGGGAAGGCATATAGTGTTAGAGAGTTCCAACTGAAGGAGAGAGCGTCCACCTTCCATGCTTGAGGATGGTATGTCCTTGTGCAAAATTTTTTCAGATGGTGATTGAGGTGGGAGGCAAAAAGATCTATGTCCAGCCTTCCCCATGCTTGAGTTATTTGTAAGAAAATGTCTGGATGCAACATCCATTCGTGTGGATCCATGATGTTTCTGCTTAGGCTGTCCGCCAGAACATTGTCCTTCCCTGGTACAAACTGGGATTGTAGCTCTATTTTCAATTGTAGGGAAATATCCCAGAGATTCATTGCCAGTCTGCAAAGAGGGTAGGAATGGGTACCTCCTTGCTTGTTTATGTACCACATAACTGTGGTATTGTCCGTCTTTATTAGTAGATGGTCCTGATGCATGAACTTTTCGAAGGCCTTGATTGCATGCATCACTGCCAGCATTTCTTTTTGGTTGATGTGCAGGTGCTTTTCTTTTTGTGTCCATTGTCCTTGAATGCATCTGCCCTCCATGTGCGCCCCCCATCCATGGTCTGAGGCGTCTGTTGTTATGGTTTGACTTGTATGAGGCTTGCTGAAAGGCAGACCTTTGTTTATCTGGCTTGCTTGAGCCCACCACAGAAATTCCTTTTGAAGGCATGGAATGAGTGGGATCAATGCTTCCAGGATGTGGCTATGTTGAGACCATAGACTTTTTAGATACCATTGTAGTTTCCTCATATGCAGCCTTGCGTGTGGAATCAGAAGAATGCAAGATGCCATGAAACCCAGGGCCTGCAGGATTTTCCTTGCAGTCATCTGGGTGTGTGTTGCCAATTTTCTGAAGTATTCTGGTAATTGTTTTTGTTTTTCTTTTGTCAGAAACGCCATCTGGGTGTTTGTGTCCAGTGTGGCACCCAGGAAAGGTATTTGTTGGGATGGTATGAGACTTGATTTCTGAACATTGACTGTGTATCCCAAGGCCTGCAGTAGGTGAATGACATAGCCCAAGTTTTTTAACAAGGCTTGTTGGCTGTCCGCTTGTATAAGGCAGTCGTCCAGGTAAGGGTATATTTGTATCCCCTGAAGTCTGCAATGTGCAATTACTGATGCCAGGCATTTCGTGAACACTCTGGGCGCAGTAGATAAGCCAAAGGGCAATGCTGAGAATTGATAATGCTCTGAGCCTGCAAGAAATCTGAGGTATCTTCTGCAACTATGTCTGATTGGGACATGCAGGTATGCCTCCTTGAGGTCTAGAGTTACCAGCCAAGACCCCTTGCCCAGCATGGGAAGGAGTTGCTGTAAAGTCAGCATTTTGAATTTTGGCACAATAAGGTAAGTATTCAGGGCAGACAAGTCCAGAATGGGTCTCCATTTTTTTTTTGAGAATAAAGATAATTTTCCGCCCAAAGGTGCTTCTAATTGAGCCCTGGATGGCGGAGTCAAAGTCAAGTCATTGAGATTGTCCCTGCGGAGCAGTGGAAGGTCCTGCGCCCCACCTCTCTGGTTCGGAGGCTGCCATTGACGTCCTCTGTAGGAGCCTCGAGTTTGCCCACTACCTCTGCCACGTCTGTTTTTGCCTCTTTGAAATTTGTCTGTCTGGAAAGGACCAATGCTTAGAAGGGCAATTCCTGCTGAATCCTGGAGGCTGTACCTGGAGGAAATCTTTCACTGTTTGCACTGATTTTGCCTTTTCCTCTATTTTCTTTAAAACCTCTTGTGCAGTAGCACCAAATAGCTTATGTTTCTCTAGTGGTGTGTCCAAAAGCTTAATTTTCACATGGTCTGGCAATGTTTGTTCCTTTAACCAAGCATGTCTGCGTATGACCGCACCTGTCATTGCTGCTCTACATGAAGCTTCCAATGCATCATATCCACACTGAAGGAAATGGTTGCTAACCTGCTGAGTATTATGAACCAATTCCTGTAACCCCTTTCTATCTAATGGTTCAGGGAAGCCAATTTCTTTTGCAAGTCATCCAACATGTATTCCTGATACTGAATCATATGAAATTGACAATTTAATGCTCGCATAGAAAGTGTGGAAGATGTATATACTTTCTTGCCCCACCTTTCTAAAGCCCTAGAATCTCTTTCCGAAGGAAGTGGATTCTTAGCAGTAGTGGAGGAAACCCCTTTAGGCCCCTGAGAAATAGTTTCAGGGTCAGCAGTATGGCCCTTGTACAGAAATTGATGTGTGTCTGGGACCCTGTAGTACCTGTCTGGCTTGACAGGAGCAGGGGGGAGGGAGTCAGGGGAAACACTAGATTCTAAGTACACATCTAAAACATTTAAAACTGGAGGAATAGCTAAGGGTCTATGCTGAGGTAGCTTTAAAAATTCCCTTAACCTTTTCCTAGATTCTGAGTATTCTTGTCCTTGCCATTTGAAGTGTTCCCTCATGGAATGAAGCATTTCCCCAAAGGAAAACTCCTCAGGAGGAGAAGCAGAGGGAATGGATTCCTCCGCATCAGAATCCTCGTAGGCCGGGAAGGCCTCCTCCTGGTAGTCTGAATGTGCAGAATCACCTGAGGCCTCATCGGAGGACTGGGGATATACCTGCTCAACCCTAGGCCTCTTGACAGAAGGCGGCTGAGAGCCTCTATCTGGATGTGGCTGAGAACCCCTAATTAAAGAAATAAGGTCCTCAGCTAAACTTAAAATTTGAGAATCAGAAGTGGATCCCAGAGAAACAGATCTTGGAGGGAGAGACTTAGCCTGTTTGGCAGCCTTAGCACGTGTGTAGGCCTTAATGGACATAGACACTGGAGGCCTGGCAGCCCCGCGTGCTGGAGTAGTCTTATCCACTGAAATGGTGTTAGAAATATCCTGGGCTATGGTCTCAGAGGGGAGAACAGAAACCGGCACCGAGCTGGCCTCCGGTACCGAAGTAACCGGTGGGGCGGTGTCGTCGGTCTGTAGCAGTTGTGAAACCGGCTCAGAAGAGTCCGAGACACTCGCGGTAGGCCTAAGCGTGGTGTCGGCCGAGACCGCGGACGGTGGGTGTCGGTCCTTATCCTTCCGATTTTTAGGTAAATGTGCTGTTGGAAGCTCTGACGGCATGATATAACAGAAATCTTCCCCAAAATAATCCTGTGCAAACTCTGTCCGACGCCTAAGAGTGCGTTTATTGAAAGAAGCACAAGCTGTACAGGCCGAGACGTTGTGTTCTGGGCCTAGGCAGGGTAAGCAGTAAGAGTGGAAATCCTTATGAGGTATTTGTTTCCCACAAGTTAAACAATTATTAACTTTTACAGTTTTATCTGACATCGGCTGAGGCAAGAAAAGGTCCCCAACGGGGTACTTAGCTTTTTTGAAGACTTCAGTAGCTGAAAACACAGGAGCTGGTCGACCGGCACTTGCGAACTGCTTCTGCTTCGGGCGCCGCGCGGCAAGAAAGACTGAAGAAGATGACGTCGGCTGACGCTTTTATACCCCAGGCGCTCTGACGTCGGGGAAAGGGTTACATCAGCCGACGCCGGACCCAGACTTTGGAATCCGGCCGACCGAAGGGCTGCCTGAGGCAGGACAACCCATATGTCAGGACTGCAGTTGCATCCTTGAAGGACATCCAGAACTAATACACTTTTAGAATAGCAGAGACTGAGCTTTCAATCAGCAATTTCCAGCTTAGAAGGATGTACGCTACCTGTCCTGCCACAACAGTGCAGACCACAAACCTTCTTAATGTAAAACAACCGGTATGAAGCCAAAGTGCTTAAACCAAAAGACAGAATAACAGTTACAATTTAATCAGGCTACTACCAAGCAGCAATAAGTGCAGCAGAATAAATAAAATTGAGTACTTTTAAGAAGAGGCAAAAGCAAAATAAAGGAGGAGGAAACACAAATACAGTAAAAGCAGATGAATTGTTTTGCTAGTAAAGTGCAAGGAGAGATGAAGGAAGAACCTAAGTGGGTTGGCCTTCTCAAATCTTCTCTCTATGTTATGTAGAGTGAACACTAGACTCAGAATATTAGATCCGACCACAAACTAATCACCTTGGAAATCCACACTCCCACCCCCACCCATCCCCCCACAAAGGTAACCACCATGAAAAGCTTCTCCAAAGCTAACTCTGGGCATCTAAAAACAGAGGTGGCTAACTTCACTGCACCCATGCAAAAAAGAGAATAGTTACATGACCGCCAAATCATACACCAACGTACTGTATGAACACGTACACAAATGCATGGATCTTGCCATACCCAACAGAACCAAGACACTCTCCTCCAAAAAAAAGGAAGCCAATCTAGTTCCCCCAAAGGACCAATCACAATACCAGTAGATTGCCAGGCACCCAAGTATTACTGCTGCACAGGTTAAAACAGCACTATCCAAGGCTAAGAATACAACCTCTATGGGACCTGACAATATCCCTGGCTGTGTTCTAGATGAACTACAGAGTGAAGTGGCACTTCACCTGTGTGCCCTGTTCAATCACAGCCTCACCTCAGGCTTTACCCCTACCGAATGGCGTACTGCTACAGTAATCCCTCTCCCCAAAGAAGGAGCGACTACAGACCCTTGGGAACTATCTCCCCATTAACGTGACAAGTCTGATATGTAAAGCTATGGAACGCATCATCATGGACCTAATAAACAAGGATATAGGGAATCTCCAAACCCTGGATCCCATACACTTTGGTTCTGTGAAGGTTAGATCAAGCCTGCTCAACTTGGTCGACTTCCCTGAGTCGGTCACTAGAGCTGTGAATGAAGGCAAGGTGTCTCATACAGCCTACATTTATCTGTCCAAGGCCTTTGATACCATTCCCCACTCAGGAATCATAGAAAACTCACTAAGCTAGGCATCAACCCCTATATCACTAGATGGGTTGCAACCTGTCTCACAGAACCCACAGTGTGAAAGTAGATGATTCCAAGTCAGACTGCTGACCAGTCACGTGTGGAGTCCCACAGGGATCAGTCCTGGGTCCTCTCCTGTTTGGTATTTACTTCTCAGAAGTCCAGGCCAACACAAAGGGACTTTGGCTGACAAAGTTCACAGACTATTGCAAGTTGGGAGCCATTATTAACTCCCCAAGTGATGTTGACATCCTACAGAAAGGCCTCACTGAGACCAACGACTGGTGTCAGAACCATGGCCTTAAAGCTCAATGCCAAAAAATGTGTCATCCCATTTGGGAAAACCCAGTTCCCATGAACTAACACATCGATGATAGTCCATTGAACACACAAGGTGTTATAAAAGTGACCTGGGAACACAGGTTGACAGCAACCTCTCTTTTGACCACCACACTGCCACTGTGGTCAGAAAGTCCTTCTATGTGGCACATCTCATTACTAAGGGTTTTGGATCCAGAAAGAAAGAGGTCATTGTCTCCCTCTACTCTTCCCTCATTACGCCAATCAAGTACAATGCCCCATTTGGCATGTACCTCACTAGACACTTGCAACAACTGGAGAGGCCGCAAAAGTACCTCACAAAGAGGATCCTAGGCCTTAAACACTTGTCCTATATGTACAGACTCAAAAAATTCCAACTATTCTCCGTCTCATAATCTCCTACGTAGAGGCAATCTCACCTCAACTTACAAAGCCATGTCTGACCCAGCTCTGTTAGAAATGCTACATCTAAAGAAATCCCAATCCCTCCGCACCACACGCTCCAGAGACCTCAGTCTCACTACCACAATCAACAGAACATGCTGGAGGGACAGGTTCATAACGCAGACACTGCCCATGCTATGGAATACATTTCCCATACATGTTAATAGAGCATCTCACTGTCACGCTTCAAGAGAGTGTGAATGGGAAATAGAAAATTCACCCAGGGATCACTCCAGTGACTCTACTCGACAGAGGCACTGGAAACTAAGGTCGGGTGGCAGGATGATGGGGGGTAAGTCCTATGGACTAGGCTTGTAATGGCTCCAGGGCCATTAGCTTAGTACACCCCTATGAACCTATGCTCCAAAGCTGGCCATAAGAAAATAGCAAAGACCTATATTAGTAAAGATGCAATCATACCAGCAGAAAAAAAATTGCTGCTTACTAAATTGTGGCAGAAAGGAAAAGTATTAAAAATTGATGACATCAGAGTATTTGTGAAAATGATTACTTGCAGTACACCAGATAGAAGGGAAACAAATCAATTACTAACAGGTAGGTGTAAGATTCAGGCTGCTGTATTCAATTGTCTTCAGAATTTTTTTTTTCCCCTCAAGGATCAAAGGCATTTTTGGACGCAGAACACATTAAAGATGGAATAAAGTTTAACCATCAAACAGTGAGCAGAAGGGAAAACTGCCTCTCATTTTTCTGACAACAACAATGCACATAGACTTTGCTAGTGAAACCTTTCCATTATTCCAAAGAAAATGCTTGAGCAACAGAAATGAATAATCACAGGAGCAGACTAGAAGAATCAGGAGTACTTTGGATTTGAACCACAGACTGGTACTGGGAAATGGAGGTGACCAGTAAGACCAGCAATACTGTGAAATCAGTGAAAAAAATGGAGCCTTTAAATCAGTCAGATTAGATATGCACTTAGACTTGTGAAATATGGCTTTGCAAGTAGTAGCTGAGAAAGACTGTATGGTTACCGACCGTGTTAAGTGGCAGGTGAACTGTAAAGCATATACCCCACACACACATTTTATGTCACTAACGCTTAGGAGGATACTGAAGGGACTGAAAAAATAAGTAAAACAGTTTTTGTTCTTATTAAATTATAAACTGCATGTTACATTGTACAGCTATTTTGTATAAGGTGCAGTATTTTTCATAGCTGTAATGTATCCAAGCTTTACACTGTAACAAGACAAAAATAGCTGGAAAGAAGCAAATTAAGGTTTATATAACACTGTGATCTTAGGCTGCTGAGGTGGAAGAGATAAAAGTATACTGATCACATATGCAGAATTAACATAATTCCTCCAGGTTTTTCATTGGTGGATATCAAGATTAATGCGTTTAAGTTATGGACATTTTTTTAAGCAAATAAGTTTTATAGCTCAAAAAATAAGAAAAATTATGAAAATGCATGGAAAATTAAGTAAGAGCTTGGAGAATGAAGAAAATGGAACTAAGGCATTGGGAATAAATGTTCAGTTGGGACAAAATACTGCAATAAGAAGTGAGACTCAATCTGCCACTGGCAGATATTTAGCTGCCTATACAGGGTTTGTTGCTGAGCTGAGAGATTCCTGCTGGAATCAGCAATAAGGAATGACAACTAGCCATAACTGACAACAGATGCTAGAGTTGACTTACCAGCTGACAGAAATAACGAGCAGCTCTTCTAGGGTAATAATGGAGGCAAACACACATTAAAGGGAGAAAACACAATTAAAATGGAATAAGAGAAGACAAACAGCTTACAACTAAGAGTGGGGATATGTTGGCTTGGACACTAAACACACTATGAAAATTAAGAAAGTTTAAATATTTGCATGGAAAAGTTTGCTTTACTATTTTTATACCCCGGACAGACTTAAAAAAATGTTCCTGCAAACGGAATGTTATGCTGCATTAAGTTAGACAGGGGCTTGTGCGAGCATATTTTTTAGGATTGCTCCGATGTATAACATTGTAAACAGCAATTGCAAAAAACAGTAAATAATACTGTACTGGAAAAATATGCTCATATATTCTTACAAGAGGTATGACAGTGAGCTGGGGCTGAGAAAGCAAAGCTGATACACTGAAGCATTAATCTCCTTGTTATTAATACCAACAAAAGTGATTACAAGGAAATGGAAGATGAGAAAAACACGCACTGTTCAAAATTAAAAGGATTACGGAGGAAATTAAAGGAGCGGAATTGAGGGAAAATGAGACAAGAAAGGGAAATGTTATGTTCAATAAGTGGAACAGATGGGAGTCCATGTCACACAGCAACTGAATGTGAATAAACTGGTGTTGAGAACAAATGGTCCTGAATTTCATGCTAACGTGTCCACTTGGGAGACATTTGCAAATGAAAAGGAAGTGTGTCAAAGACAATGGGCCCATTTGTACATAGCTTTTCTGCAATTATTGTTATGCATTGTTTTGATTATGAATTACATTAAGTGCCATTTAGTTACTGAAAGCAAGGCTACTTCGGATAAAAAAAATATATATATTTATATGGCTGGAAATGACATGGCAGTAGTAACTGACTGAGGGTTTATTTTAAGTTATGTACTGTAATCTGTAAAACTGGGTAGCAGACAACAGGCACTGTGATTATAAGTGCAATTTGCAAGAGGACTGCACAAGATGTACTTTAAGGATGTAGTTGAAATTAAAGCTATTTTTATAAAATGTAAAAAGAAAATAAAGGAAAAAATGGTAGTTTTCTTGTACTTACAAAATCATTAGATTTTTTTCCATTAGCAAATTTTCTCAGTGGGAGACAGTCTGCAGAGGCAAGCAATTAAACATAAGAAATCTGAACACTGTGTTCTGAGTGAAAGTAACATTCTTTCATGCCTCTGCGAAGATACTATCATTTTTTCATTACCAATTGCTTTTACTTGTAGACAAGCAGTTTGCAGGTGTAAGCAATTAATTATGAGATTTCTGAAAACTTTGTGCTAAGAAAAATGTAAGAGCTAAAAGCCATTAACATTTTAAGGTACTTTGACAAGCGGTTCAGTGAAAAAATTAAGTTTGTAACTATGGGAAGTGAATAAGATATTTATTGACATTTTATTATAGTGAGAAATTCTGACAGGGTTGAAGCCTATTTTCAGGAGAGGCCCGGGCAGAAAAGCTCCAAATTATTCAAAAAAAAAAAAACATTTTAAGAATAACCATTTTACAATCTTCAAAAATAAAAAAAACATGTACAGTTTAATTAATTATAACAAACTAGACATAATATAAAAACAGTGGTTAAGAATTGATATGAGGTATATGGCAATCATTTAATATTCAGAGAAATGTCAGTTTGTAGAGAAAATAAAGTTAGTCTAATGGAAACAGGATTTGCAATATGAAGTGAGGGAAAAACAGGTTATGGTACATTTACAAAGAAAGTCAAGGAAGAGAATTTGATAGAAAGAAGTGAAGAAAGGAGAGTAAAGAAGCATATGAAATTAAAAGGTACTTGTTCACATTTAAGGATATAGTTTATCGTTGTTTAAGGCAAGAACAGAGACATTTTAGCTAGGAAGTCTTTCAGAGTGGTTTTGAAAGATGGGAGAGAATGTATTGACCTGATGAATACAGGTAAGGTGTTACAGGCCCTAGCAACCTTGTACAAGTACAGACAATGCCCAAGAGATTTGATAGGGGGGTTGCCTCCTTAGCAGCCTTAAAACTCGAATCCACTTAATAGAACACTGTACAATTTTATTTACTCTACTTTTTTTAGGTCTAAAAGTCATTGTTTACTGAAAGCATGCAGCTGTTTTTCACATCTTGGTGGGGATACAGATAAGGAAAAACAGACATCAATCAGTGTAAGTGGGAACACAGGCCATATAAAATGAGTTTTATCAGACAACTTTAATTTTAGAATAGGTAATACCTGTTATGTACAGCTGTCAATTAGGGGGCAGTGGCTCATATCTGGAGGGGTGGACTTCATTTTTGAAAATGCAGTTTTGTAATTTGTTGCAAGTTAAAAGATGACAGGTGGTTCTAAAAATATACAAGTAGTAGTAATGTTCTTACCAAAAGCATCCATCTGTGTTGTCAATCTTCAATTATCCTTGACCTTTGGGACTCTGTTCCAATTCTTGGAACCGGCTCAGCCATTATAACAGCTCACACAAGTCAAAACCTCTCAAGCCAAGTCTCTACCCAGAATACCCCTCTCCATATTACCTCAGATCGAGTTTGCAGCTACACAGGAAGACAGAAGAATAGGTATATAAACTTGAAGAGGCTATGTCTAAGGTAATCCCTGACAAAATAACCAGGACATGCATCCGATCCTCCAAAGAGTCTGTAGGAGGGGGAAGGAGGGTAGGGTGCAAAGGATAAATGAAGACAGACAACACAGATGGAATGTTAAGGTAAGAACATAACTTCTTAATCTGATGTTGTCAATCTTCATTTATCCTTGACGTTTGGGACAGTGTGCCCAGCTACTTAGATCTTGGGTGGCTTTATGGAAGGATATTGCCGAGAACCATAGAGCCAAAGGACGATCTTCCCCTGGAGACCAGGCCCAATTTGTAATGAGTGATAAAGGTATGCCGAGTAGCCCAGGTAGCTGCTGCACATATTTCATCCATGAAAGCCTTGGAAAACAGCAGATGTGACTATTGCCCTAGTAGAGTGCGCTCTCACTGGTGCTGGTAATTGGAGATGAAAGTAATGCAGTCTCTTAACCACCTTGACAAGGTGACTTTCAAAACAGATTTCCCCAGCGATGGACTGGAGAAAGAGACAAATAATTGGTCCAATTTTCTAAATTCTTTAGTTCTGCTGAGGTAGAAATGTAATTGAATGTGAACAGCTAGCAAATGCAAGCAATTTTCACCTTTGTTGGAAATACTTGGGAAGAAAACAAATAAGTCAATTGACTGATTAAAAAGAAGTTATGTACTTACCATAATGTTCCAAGCGAGTTGTTCATCTCGCCTTCATTCTTACTGATGGTTTGGAGCTGATCCCTCAGCTCAGAGTCGGCACCTGCTACAAAGCTCGAGGATTTCAAGTAGCTCGAGGCCAAGTCCCTATCCCATGATGCACCTTGAGTTACCTCAGATCTTGTTTGCTGCGTATAATACCATATGTCATTCTATAACTCCATAAGAGAATAAAAAGGATTGAGTGACCAGGAAGGATCTAGCATCTCTGTCTTCGGAGAGCCCAGGAGGGGGTAGGAGGGAAGGATGTAAGAATGAAGGCAAGATGTACAACTCACATGGAACGTTATGGTACGTACATAACTTTTTTATGTGAAGTTGTTCTATGTCACCGTTCATTCGTACTGATGGGTAGCGTCCCAAGCACCATCTACCTCGGGTGGCTCATGGGAGTATATTTCTCAGGACTGTGGATCCAAAAGAGGCCTTGTCAACTTTGTAATGAGTGATAAAGGTATGAGGTTTCGACCAAGTGGCTGCTGCACAAATGTTATCAATAGGAAGTCTGGCAGAAAAGGCAGGAGATGTAGAAACTGCTCTGGTTGAGTCAGCTTTAATTTTATGCTGTAAGGGCATATTGGCAGCTGAATAAGCAAAGGTGATACACTCAGACAACCATTTAGACAGAGTTGTTTTAGCCACTGGCATACCTTTCCTGGAGTCTGAAAAGGAGTCAAAGAGCTGATCTGATTTCCTGAAATCTTTTGTTCTATCCAAATAAAATCTGAGCGGTCTGTGAACATCAAGTTTGTGCAGCATGTACTTTAGATTGATGGGAGTAGTTGGGGAAGAAAACTGGCAAATCAATAATTTGGTCATGATTAGATTCAGTGCAAACCTTAGGCAAAAAGGAGGGGTTTATCCAAAGAGAGAGACTGTCAGCATAGAAAATCAAGTAATGAGGTTTAATGGACAAGACCTGAAGCGCTGACACACTGCTGGCAGAAGTAATAGTCACTAAAAGGATAGTTTTCCCATGTCAAAAATTTGAGGTCCCATGAGGAAGATGGTTCAAATGGAGAACGAAGAATGCGGGAAAGCATAAAATTTAGATTCCATGGGAAATAGGGAGATTTCACAGGTGGTATAATATGAAAGGTCCCTATGAGAAAGACTTTGGATAATTTGTGTGACATAAAATTCAATCCTTCAAATCCCAGATGAAAGTTAGAAATGTCAGCAAGTTGAACACGGACTGTTGCTGCTGCAGTTCCTTTACTGAATATCATGGTCAAGAATTCTAGAATAGAGGCCATAGGGGCTTGGTAAGGATCAATATTGTTTTTAGAGGCCCATATAGAAATTTTTTTCAATTTGCTGAGGTACAGCTTCCTCGTAGAAAATTTATGAGAGGATAGGAGAATTTGCTTAGTCTTACTGGAAAGGTTATGGAACCTGGCTATGATGGGAATTGGAGCAGCCAAGCTGTCAGCTTCAGGGACTGCAGAGAGGGATGAAGTCCCCCAACAAGTTAGTCAGAAAGTTAGGAACTGGGTCCAGAATCCAGGGATCCTCTAAAAGATGAAGTCGAAGGAAGGGGAACCAAATCTGACGAGCCCAATGAGGAGCTATTAGAATAATGGTCATTCCCAGGGCTTTTGTTTTCTGTAATACCTTGGGTATCCATGGGATTTGGTGGGAATGCATAAAGGAGACCCGGAGGTCAATCGTGAACGAGTGCATCCCTTGGAGCTTCTCCCAAAGGAGGAATCAGGGCAAAGTACCTTATGCATTTTGTGTTCATGTGACTGGCAAAAAGGTCGCAGCAAGGTTGGCCCCACCTGCGGAATATCCTGTCCACTATTTCCGTTGAGGGACCACTCGTGGGGCAACAAAATTGCTCTGCTCAGCTTGTCTACTATCACGCTGGATTTCCACGGGATGTGCGTTGCTAACAGAAAGCACTGGGTGGATACAGCCCACTGCCATACACTCAGGGCCTCACGACAAAGGGGGTATGACCTGGTTCCTCGTTGTTTGTTCAAGTACCAGACCACAGACATGTTGTTCGCCTGAATCGCAATTGTACCCTCAAGACGTGTGTCCTGGAAGTACTGCTTTCATCTCTCGGTTAGTGATATGCAGATGTCTCTCTTGATCGGTCCATGTGCCTTGGGCTGTCCTTCCCTGAAAATGCCCCCCCACTCTATCAGGGAAGCGTCCGTCGTCACTGTGGCCGCTGGTGGGGGAAAAACAAATGGACGTCCTATCGTAACATGAAGTGAGGCCAACCACCACTGAAGATCCTTCTTGCAGAAATTTGTGATCATTATCATGTGACATGGTGAGCTCTTGGTAAGACCATTGAGTGAACAACAGCCATTGCAGTATCCGCATGTGCATACGACCCAGTGGTATGGCCAGAATTGCTGCTGCTATCATACCCAACAATTTGAGAACTTCTGATGCTGGTGCCTTGTTTTGGATATTAGAATGCGGACCTGCTGGCAGAGAAGTAAGATTCTTTCTACTGGAAGTCTCAGCGTGATGGTGTACAGTTATGATCCGATAAAGACGATATGCTGTGATGGCGACAAGGCAGATTTTTCTGAAATTATTGTAATGCCCAGCTGGTTGCAGAGTGACAGAGTGGATTCCCTGGCCTGAATGAGTTGATGCCTGGTGGTGGCAGTGAGGAGCCAATCGTCTAGGTACAGAAACACCTTGAATCCTAAACGTCTCAGGTGAGCCGTGACCACTGCCATGCATTTGGTGAACACTCTGGGGGCTGCAGTGAGACCAAAGGGGAGGGCTCAAAACTGATAATGATGGACTCCCAGCTGGAAGTGTAGATGATCCCTGGATGGCCTGGCCATTTTTATGTGGTAGTATGCATCCTGGAGATCTATCAAGCACATCCAATTGTCTTTCCCTAAGAAGGGAAGTATCGACTGAAGCGTGACCATCCAAAACTTCTCTTTCTTTACAGATTTGTTTAGTCTGCTAAGGTCCAATACAGGTCTCCAGTCCCCGGTCTTTTTTGGAACTAAAAAAAATCTTGAGTAAGTTCCGGATCCTGTCTGGTCTGCTGGGACTGACTGCATAACTCTCTTTCTTAGCAACATCTGGACCTCTACTGTTGCTTGTTCCCTTTAACTAAGTGGAACGTCTGGGACTTTTCTTGTCGGTGGAGGGCGTGTGGCAAATGGGATAAAGTATCTTCTGGAAATGATAATTTGTACCCAGTTGTCGTTTATTTTGAGCCACGCGTCTGGGTACAAAGACAAGCGACCAACTGCCTCCAGAGCAGGACAGTCAAGCCCTCCTTTCAGGAACACTGGTAGGGCTTCCCAAAAAAGTGATCTCTGTCGCCCTGGTTTTGCGGACCCCCTCTGCCGCGAGGGCAGCGTCTTCCATTATAGCCCCCTCCTCTGTCCTGGAGGGGGGATTCACCACGTGTCCTGAAAAGCTCCTTAGACTTTACGGAACCACATTTTCCCTCCCCTTTGATCCTTGGGGTAGGGTCTGGAAGGGGTGGAAAAACAGACTCTGACGGCAGACAGAGTCTTTCCCACCTGCTCACACCTGGTCAAAGTTTCCTTAACTTTGGGCTCGAAAAGGGACGAGCCATCAAAGAGGGTATTCACAAAGAATGACTTGAAGGGCTCCGCGAAGGAACACAAGAGCATCCAGGAGTGTCTCCTAAGAGCAACTCCTGTACCCGCTGCCCTACTCGTTCCATCAGCTGCATATGAAATGAGGCGCATGGCCAGGTTCACTATGGAGTTGAGGGTAGCAAGCTGGGAGGCAACTTTGTCTGTAGCTCCTGCAGCTGCAGTACCCTGAAGAGCATCTCCCAGCTCTTTAAGTAGATCTCTCTGTAGTCTCGTAAAATTGGTTAAATAGTTAAGCGAACGGAGTGAAAACGTCACAGAAATAAACATGCGCTTCCCATATCTATCCATGATCCTGGAGTCTCTGTTAGGAGGATGGATAGTCGAGGAAGTTTCAGACAGTTCCTATTTGTAGGCTGCCGCGACCACCATGGCATCAGCTGGCACACCTTTAGTCAAGAAAGATTTATCTTGGGGGGCAGATATGAACTTATCAGGCCTCCTAGGAACAGGCTCCATGGTGTCCGTAGACTCCCACGCCCTTTGTGAGACCAGCTGCATAAGCTCATTGAAGGGCGGAGACACTCAAGAGGTGGAGGGCTGAGACCAGAAAGCCTTCAGGAGAATAGACTTGTCCCTCAGTAGGGTTGGTGGACTGCTAGTCACCCCTCCGCCTAAGGATTTCAAGTATCTTTGCAAATGAGATATCCTCAGAGGGGGACCTGTGGGGACCCTTCTGAATCAACCAAGTCAGTATCAGATGTTAGTGACTCCTGAGGGGAGTCTGTTTCCTCTTGCACACATTCTTCATAAGAACCTCATCAGTGGGAGTTTCTGGAGAGGTTTCGGAAGAGCATGGGCCACCCAATGGGGCTTCCTAAGACTCTGGGTCTCTGCGCTTAGCTAGGATCTGTGAAGCAGAAGCAGACAGGTGCTTTAGAGGATGTAGAAGCCCGACCTGAAGTTGAGGATGTCTTGGGAGACCTAACTCTCCAAATGGCTTTGAAGGCACCCCTGCTCCGATGCGAAGAGATAGTCGGACCCGAGTAAACCGTTGATATCCCCGGCACCGGGACAGTGGGCTCCATCCCCGAGGTAGGAGCCGAGCTCATCTGAGCCGAAGCCCCAAGAGGCAAAGCCAGAACAGACAAGTCAGTTTGACTATCCTCCCCGGACCAACCAGAGTGATGGCTCCTAGAGTCCTCGATTGGAGACGAGGACGTCAGAGTGAACACAGCTGAAGACACTGGAGCAGGCGTCGGCTCCGAAAGCTCCACAATCAGCAAGTCTGACTCCTCCGGCTCCGAAGGACCGGTATGGCTTGGAGGAGGCAGAGATATAGCTGGTATAAGGGTCTTCGGCTCTGAAGCCACCTGGGAAGGAGCCAATAATTTTGCTAAGGCCAGTGCCTGTAGAAGCTTGTGCACCACCCGATCCACATCCAAATCTGAGAGGCTAACAGAAGACCGAGATGAATGGACCGATGGAACTGACTGAAGTAGTGGAGATTTAGGAATTTCGGATACTGGTTCCAAAACCGGGGACAGACTCTGAAAAGAAAAGACAGTTTGCTCAGAGACCTGTGGAGCCGATGTCACAGACTCTATTGACTTTTTCGAATCCACCGAAGTCTTGTAGGACTTTGAGGACTTACTAGATCCATCCTGGTCACTCAAAGCCACCAGGAAAGAAGGTTTCAACAAACCCATGTCAATGAGCTTCCTCTTTCTCTCTTGGAGGACCCGAGAGGAAAAGGAATGGCATATGGAACATGTTTCTTGTAAGTGCAAGGCACCTAAGCAATAGACACAATTAACACAGCAGTCAGTAACAGACATCTTCTGCCCACATTTAGGGCATTTTTTAAACCCTGACTTAGGGTTTTTGTCCTTATCAGCCATGACAGAAATGGACACACCCAAAAACAGCAAATATAAATTAGCATTCTAATGAAAAACAGGCTAACTATAAGCACACACACACACAAGCCTTTTAAACGAAGGCTAACTACAACTATTAATAAGCCTTCTAATAAAAAACAGGCTAAATATATGCACACAAGACCAAATTAAGGCTAACAAGCACACGCACAAATTAACTAAGCAGATAATATTAATAAGCAAGTTAACTAAGAATTAAATACTATGCTAAGAAATAAAATGTGACAAAAAGGTCACTGAATAAACAATTTCTAGTCACCAACTAATCACACAATACTATACTAAGAAAAAATGTGACAAAAAGGTCAATGAATTAACAATTTTAGTCAGAAAATTTAAATAGGCTTATGAAGAAAAATGAGGCCAAATATATAGCTATGAAAAAGCACACAAGGGAAGCGAACACTGCAGATAAAGCTTTAAGAGCTTATCTAACCTAAATATCTAACTATTCAACAAATTTCTAATAATTTTTAGAAATAGAAAAGTATTAAACTTTTTACTGTCCCAAGCTACTAAGAACCTTCGATCAGTTGCAGCAGCAAAATAGATCTGAGGTAACTCAAGGTGCATCATGGGAGAGAAACTTGGCCTCGAGCTACTTGAAATCCTCAAACTTTGTAGTAGGTGCCGACTCAGAGCCGAACCATCAGTAAGAATGAACGGCGAGATAGAACAACTTCACATTATTATTAGTTTCTGAAACCACCTTTGGGAGAAATGAATAGTTGGTTCTTAGTTAAACCATAACCTTATGAAAAATTAAATATGGAGGTATTAAAGATGGTGCTTGCATTTCGGAAAATCTTCTGGCGGAGGTAATGGCTATCAGAAAAATGGCCTTCCATAAAAGAAAAGTACAGTTTAGTACCTACCATAACTGTAGATGTTCGAGTGTTCACACTGCTGCAGTCATTACACTTGGGTTATCCTGCCGTCAGGCGGCCCCGCAGTCGGCCTGAGTTCCAAAGTCTTGGTCCAGGGTCAGTTACCGTCACTTCTTCCCAGACGTCAGTGTGCCAGGGGTATACAAGATGCATCAGACGCCATTTTCTTCAGTTTTTCTTGCCCCAGATGTCAGGTGCCCCCAAGTAGGTAGGCAATACATATTGCGAATCAAAAATATAGAATAAAAACAATAACTTCAGTTACCAGCAAATACAGCCCAAAGGTTGTATAGGATAGGAAGGTATAGATAAGTCCAGCTAGTTCAGAGGGGATGGAGGGAGGGTAACCTGGACTGCAGCAGTGTGAACACTCGAACATCTACATTTATGGTAGGTACAAAACTGTACTATGTTCGTGTTACACTGCTGCAGTCATTACACTTGGGTAGAATCCCAAAGCTGAGGTTGGGTGGCTGGTCTATAAAGAGTTAGGATTGGCTATGAGGCCCTGCAGAACTGCAGTGGCAAATCCTGCTCTGGATTTAGAGTAAAGAGGCAGATGGCAATGCTTGGTAAAGGTGTGCACTGAACTCCAAGTTGCAGCCTCAAAAATTTCCTTGGTAGGTACTCCTCTGAGAAAGGCTGTTGAAGTGGCTGTTGCCCTGGTGGAATGTGGCCTAATGTTATTTGGGACTGATTTTCCATGCTGTGTGTAGCAGTACCGAATACAGTGTCCTATCCATTTGGATATAGTCTGCTTTGAGATGGCCTTGCCATGTGATCCTGCAGCATATGCTACAAACAGTTGCTCAGTTTTCCTGAAAGCCTTTGTTTTGTCCAAGTAGAAGAGTAGCGGCCTGTGTATGTCCAAAGAATGCAGACGTTTCTCCCCTTTATTCTGGGGGTTTGGATAAAATGTTGGCAAATGGATGGTTTGGTTAAGAGCCACACTAGATACCACCTTTGGCATAAAGGTAGGGTTTGTCCTTTAAGATACCCTGTCCTGATGAAAAATTATAGAAGGTTCCACTGCCATTAATGCCTGTAGCTCTGAGACTCTTCGTGCTGAAGTTACTGCCAGGAGCAGAGCTGTTTTCCATGATAAAAATTTTAGATCGGCTGTATCGGCTGGCTCAAAAGGTGGTAGGGTCAGCTTTTCCAAAACGAAATTGAGGTCCCAAGTTGGTGTTGGTGCTCTCCAGGGCGGTCTTGTTTTTAGCCCCTCTGAGGTTCTGCTTTAGCAAGGGATGAGAGAATAAAGGAGGATCTGTGTTGTAATGTGCTGAAATAGCAGAGGCGTGGATCTTAATTGATTAGAAGGATAGGCCTCTGTCCAGCATCTCAGTTAAGTATTGCAAAATCTTAGGAATGTTTGGAACAAGAGTGTCAAGGCTTTGAGCCTGGTTCCAGGCGCAGAATCTCTTCCATTTTTCTGAGTAGGCTTTCCTGGTGCTAGACCTCCTGGCCTCCAAAATGACATCCATAACCACTTTAGAGAGAGGTGTTGCCTGTTTGACTAATGTATCTGCCATGCAGCCAGGTTTAGGGTTTTGAGCTGACCATGCAGGATCTGATTGTTTTGTTGAGTCAGAAGGTGTGGAATTTGAGGCAAAATCCATGGTGGGTCTTGAGCCAAGTTCCTTAAAATAGGGTACCAGTGCTGGCGTGGCCAGTCTGGAGCAATCAGGATACTCTGTTGTTTTTCTTGTCTGGCTTTTAGGAGTACCTTTGAAAGGAGAGGCAGTGGCGGGAAGGCATAAACTTTTAGGTTTTTCCAGCTGAACAGAAGGGCATCCACTTTACATGCTTGTTTGTGATAAGCCCTTGTGCAGAATTTTTGAAGTTGGCAATTCAGTGGGGAGGCAAAAAGATCTATGTCTGGGCATCCCCACTTTTGCGTTACCATGCTGAAGATTTGTGGACTCAATTTCCATTCGTGAGGGTCCATGATATTTCTGCTTAGATCGTCTGCCAGAGTATTTTTCTTTCCTGGCAGGAATTGTGCTTGCAGGTGGACTTGATACGCTAGAGCTGTGTTCCACAAGGTCATGGCTTGCCTGCATATGGGATAAGAATGAGTGCCCCCTTGCTTGTTTATGTACCCCATGACTGTGGTGCTGTCTGTCTTTAGTAGTAATTGTACTGGAAGTAGAAGGTCCTTGAAAGCTGTTAGGGCATTTTGAACAGCCAACATCTCTCTTTGATTGATGTGAAGATGCATCTGGTCTGTGGTCCATTTGCCCTGAATGCATTTTCCTGCCATGTGTGCTCCCCAGGCGTAATCCGAAGCATCTGTTGTTAGAGTTTCCCTGGCTGTGGGTTGGGTAAAAGGCTGACCCTTGTTTAGGTGACATGCCTGTGCCCACCATCGAAACTCCTGTTGTAGGCAGGGAATCATTGGTATTACTGCTTCTAAACTGTGAGAGTGTGGAGTCCAAACACTTTTCAGGTACCATTGTAATTTCCTCATATGCAGTCTGGCATATGGTAGTAGTATGCAGGATGCCATGAATCCCAGGGCCTGCAGAATTTTTCTTGCAGGGAGATGGGACTTTCTTGCCAGCAATTGAAAATATTGAGTTAGTTGAACTTGTCTGGCGTGAGGGAAGCCATATGGGCCGTTGTATTTAAGCTGGCACCCAGGAATATAATCTGTTGCGAAGGCACTAGTTTTGACTTCTTTTCGTTTACTGTGTACCCTAGAGAAATTAGCAACCTTTTTACAAACGCCAGATGCTGTAGAAGAATGTCCTTTGTCTCTGCTTGAATGAGGCAGTCGTCCAGGTATGGATATATTTGAATTCCTTTTTGTCTGCAAAATGCAATTACTGGTGCCAGGCACTTTGTGAAGACCCTGGGCGCAGTAGATAAGCCAAAGGGCAGTGCAGAGAATTGGTAGTGCATTGTACCAGCTTTGAATCTGAGGTATCTTCTGCAGTTTTGTCTGATAGGGACATGCAGGTATGCCTCTTTGAGGTCCAGAGTAACAAGCCAAGCCTTCCTGCCCAGCATGGGTAGAAGCTGCTGTAATGTCAACATTTTGAATTTCGGAATATCCAGGTAAGTATTCAGAATTGAAAAGTCTAGTATGGGCCTCCAGGCATTGTCCTTTCCGGGGACCAGGAAGAGTCTTGAGTAAAATCCTTGTCCTTGTTCCTGTAGTGGTACTTTTTGAATAGCTCTCATGTCCATCAGGGCTGAAATTTGTTTTTGTGCCTCTGCCCATTGATTTTGTGGCAGGTCTGGCATTCCTTTTAGCTTTGGTAAAGTATGAAAGTGGACTATGTAACCTTGAGACACAATATTCAGGACCCATTTGTCCTGGGTGATTGTTTGCCAGTTTTGAGAAAAAAGTGCTAGTTTTCCCCCTAAGGGGGTTGGCGTACGAAGAGGAAAGTCATTGTGACTGTTTCCTGTAATGTTGAGACTTGTCCTCACCACCTTTTGGGGTTGAGGTGCCCCACTGTCGTCGTCTGTTTGAGCCTTGGGGTTGAGATCTGCCTCTTGGAAGTCTGTATCTGCCTCTCTGTGGCCTGTCTGACACTGGAAAGGACCAATTCTTTGTTGGCCAATTTCTGCTAAACCGAGGTGGCTGTACCTGTAAGAAATCCTTGACTGTTTGCATAGATTTAGCTTTATCCTCCATTTTCTTTAACACCTCTTCTGTTTTAACGCCAAACAAAGTATCATGCTGTAAAGGAGCATCCAATAATTTTGCCTTAACATGATCAGGTAAACTTTGTTCTTTTAACCAAGCATGTCTTCAAATCACAGAATCTGTAACAGCGGCTCTACAAGAGGCCTCTAAAGAATCAAAACCACATTGCAAATAATGTTTTCCCACCTGTTCAACTGCATGCAATAAAATCCTGCCTTTCTTTACAATCAGGAGCTTCTGAGCTTGCAAGCATTTTCTGTTTTAACTGAGCCATTAAATATTGTTGGTACTTAAGCATGTGAAACTGGCAATTTAAAGCTCTTACTGCTAAAGTTGCAGAAGTGTATACTTTCTTCCCCCATCTATCAAAAGCTCTGGAATCTCTGTCCGAGGGTACTGGATTTTTCACAATGAAAGCCTTAATCCCTTTTGGACCCTGGGAAATAGTTTCTGGATCAGCAGAAGGGTTTTTGTAAAGAAACTTGTGAGAGTCAGGGACTCTATAATACCTATATGGCTTGGCTGGAGCAAGTCAGGAGATAAACTGGATTCAGAGAACACATCATCCACAATATCTAGCACTGGCGGAATAGCCAGGGGCCTGTGTTGAGGCAATAAGAGGAAATCCCTGAGCCTTTTCTTGGATTCTGAGTAATCCTGGCTTTCCCAATGGAAATGCTCCCTCATGGTATGTAAAGTTTCCCCAAAAGAATAATCCTCAGGAGGAGAGGCTGAAGGGATAGATTCTTCAGCATCAGAGTCCTCATACTGGGGTAGAGAGTATCCCTGGTCTGAAGAGGAATCAGAGGAAATGGAAACCTGATCAGAGGAGTCATAGACTGTATCCTGCCTAGGCCTTTTCTCAGAAGGGGGATGGGAACCCCTGATTAGAGTAATCAGGTCTTCGGCCATTTTAAGCATCTGTTTCTTAAGCATGGAGGACTGTCCAGGAGAATGCTGTACTTGTTTCTTCATCTTTAATGGTACCTTTGTCTTGGCTGTTGTTTTAATGGTAAGTTGTGAAGACTTTGGAACTCAGGCCGACTGCAGGAGCGCCTGATGGCAGGATAACCCAAGTGTAATGACTGCAGCAGTGTAACATGATGAACATCTAAGTGACAGGTAGTCACCCGTTCAAAGGGGGAAGGACCAAATACTGCAGAACCATAGTCAGATCCCAAGGAGATACAGGATCCTTGATCCTTATAAGGTGGTTTCAAATGGAAGGTTCCTCTCATAAACACTTTCAAATGGAAGGTTCCTCTCATAAACACTTTACACAATCTATGGGAAATTAGATAATGGTCTTCAAAGCCATTTTGGAAATTAGAAATGGCAGCCAGTTGGACCTAACATAGAAGCAAACGCTCTGTTCAAAAACAGTAGCCAAACATTCTAATACCTTTTCAACTGGTGCAGAGAAAGGATTAACACCATTATTGTTCACCCAAATAGAAAATATTTTCCACTTGCTGTGGTAAAGTTTCCTAGTGGAAGCTTTATGAAAAGCCAATCACATTTTTTGGACTGGAGATAAATGTTTCTACCTGGCGGTTAATAGAATTGGAGGAAATAAAGCAGTAAACTTGAGATTCTGAAGATTAGGGTCCACCAGTCCCTGTGGGTGACACAGAAGATCCAAACTGGATCCAGAGTCCATGAACTGTGAATTAGATGAGGCCACAGAAAGTACAGTTTTGTACCTACCATAAATGTAGATGTTTCGAGTGTAGACACTGCTGCAGTCATTACACTTGGGTTATCCTGCCGTCAGGCAGTTCCTCAGCCGGCCTGAGTTCCAAAGTCTTGGTCTGGCGTCGGTTGCTGTCACCTCCTCCCTGACGTCAGTGCGAAAGGGGTATATAAGATGCAGAAGACGCCATTTTCTTCAGTTTTTCTTGCCCCAGATGTCAGGTGCCCCCAAATAGGTAGGCAATTCAAATTGCTAATAAAACATACATAAGAAATGCAAACAACATACTTTTAGCTATCAGCAAATACTCCCCATAGATAGTAAAAGGTAGAGGAACTAGGTACGTACTAGCCAGTAAGAGGGGAAGGAGGGAGGGTAACCTGGACTGCAGCAGTGTCTACACTCGAACATCTACATTTATGGTAGGTACAAAACTGTAATATGTTCATCATGTGACACTGCTGCAGTCATTACACTTGGGTAGAATCCCAAAGCTGAGGTAGGGTGGTTGGTTTTATAAGGCATTAGGGGTGGTTATAAGGCCCTGCAGCACTGCAGAGGCGAAGCCAGCTCTGGATTTAGAGTATAGCGGCAGATGGTAATGCTTGGTAAAGGTATGCATGGAACTCCATGTTGCTGCTTCCAAAATATCCTTGGTAGGTACTCCTCTGAGGTAAGCAGTTGAAGTGGCTGTTGCCCTGGTGGAGTGAGATCTAATGCTGTTAGGCACAGGCTTTCCATGGTGCGTATAGCAGAAACGTATGCAATGTCCTATCCATTTGGAAATAGTCTGTTTTGAAATAGCTTTTCCCTGTGCTGCTGCAGCATATGCTACCAATAATTGCTCAGATTTTCTGAAAGCTTTGGTTTTGTCCAAGTAGATGCGTAACTGCCTGTGAATGTCCACTGAATGCAGTAGTCTTTCCACTTTATTCTGTGGTTTTGGATAAAAAGTAGGCAAGTGAATGGTTTGGTTTAGAGACACACTTGAAACCATCTTAGGCATAAACGTAGGGTTAGTTCTTAAGGACACCCTGTCCTGGTGGAAAATGAGGAAAGGTTCCACTGCCATTAGTGCCTGTAATTCTGAAACTCTTCTTGCAGAAGTTATTGCCAGGAGCAGAGCAGTTTTACAAGAAATGTATTTTAATTCTGCCATGCTAGCTGGTTCAAAAGGAGGTAAAGTTAATTTTTCCAAAACAAAGTTCAGGTCCCAAGTTGGAGTAGGTGCTCTACGGGGCGGTCTTATGTTTTTAGCCCCTCTGAGGTACTGCTTTAGCAAAGGATTAGAGAAAACTGGTGGATCCGTGTTGTAATGTGCAGAGATGGCAGAGGCGTGGATCTTGATGGATGAAAAGGACAGGCCTTTGTCCAGCATCTCAGTCAAATATTGTAGTATCTGAGGAATGTTTGGCACAAGAGGATCAAGGCTGTGAGCCTGGTTCCAGGCACAGAATCTCTTCCATTTATCAGAGTAGGCTTTCCTGGTACTAGGCCTTTTGGCCTCCAGAATGACATCCATAACTGCTTTGGAGAGAGGCACTGCTTGCATGGCTAGGGAATCTTCCATGCAGCTAGGTGTAGTGTCTTTAGCTGACTGTGGAGTAACTGATTGTTGTGCTGACAGAGCAGATGTGGTATCTGAGGCAAAATCCAGGGTGGTCCTTGTGCTAAGTTTTTTAAGATTGGGTACCAGTGCTGGTGTGGCCAGTCTGGTGCAATCAGGATCATTTTTGGCTCTTCTTGCCTGGCTTTTATGAGTACCTTTGGGAGAAGAGGCAGTGGTGGAAAAGTATATACTTGTAGGTTTGTCTAGCTGAATGAGAGAGCATCCACTTTCCATGCTTGCGGATGGTAACTCCTTGTGCAGAACTTCTTTAGCTGGCAATTCATTAGTGAGGCAAACAGATCTATGTCCGGGCTCCACCATTTCTTTATCATTCTGAATATTTGAGGATTCAATTCCCATTCGTGGGGATCCATGATATTTCTTCTTAAGTCGTCTGCCAGTGTGTTTTTCTCTCCTGGCAGGAATTGTGCTTGTAGACTAACTTGATAGTTTATAGCTGTGTTCCACAAGGTCATGGCTTGTCTGCAGATGGGGGTAGGAGTGAGTGCCCCCTTGCTTTTTTATGTACCAGATAACTGTGGTGTTGACTGTCTTTAGTAGTAGATGTCCTGGATGCAACAGGTCCTTGAAAGCTATAAGGGCATTTTGTACAGCTAGCATCTCTTTCTGATTGATGTGAAAATGCCTTTGTTCTGCGGGCCACTTGCCCTGAATACATTTTCCTGCCAAGTGTGCTCCCCAGGCGTAATCCGATGCATCTGTTGTCAGTGTTTGCCTGGCTGTGGGTTGAGTGAAAGGCTGTCCCTTGTTGAGGTGACAAGCTTGAGCCCACCATCGAAACTCCTGTTGAAGGCAAGGTATTAGTGGTATAACTGTTTCCAAACTTTGACAGTGTTGAGACCATACATTCTTTAGGTACCATTGTAGTTTCCTCATATGCAGTCTGGCATATGGAATTAGTAGTATGCAAAATGCCATGAAGCCCAAGGCCTGCAGAATTTTTCTTGCAGGGAGTTGTGGCTTTGTTGCCATCAATTGAAAGTATTGTGTCAGTTGTCCTTGCTTGTCTGGCGTGAGAAAAGCCATCTGGGCTGTTGTGTTCAAGCTGGCACCCAGGAATATTATCTCTTGTGAGAGCACTAGTTTTGATTTATTTTCGTTTACTGTGTACCCCAGGCAACTTAATAACTTTTTTACAAACGCCAGATGCTGTAGAGGAATGTCCTTGCTCTCTGCTTGAATCAGGCAGTCGTCCAGGTATGGGTAAATGTGAATTCCTTTCTGTCTGCAAAATGCAATTACTGGTGCCAGGCACTTTGTGAAGACCCTGGGCGCAGTAGATAATCCAAAGGGCAGTGCAGAGAATTGATAGTACATTGGACCAGCTAAGAACCTGAGGTATCTTCTGCAGTTTTGTCTGATAGGGACATGCAGGTATGCCTCCTTGAGGTCCAAAGTCACAAGCCAAGCTTGCTTGCCCAGCATGGGAAGAAGCTGCTGTAATGTCAACATTTTGAATTTCGGAACATCCAGGTAAGTGTTTAGTGAAGAAAGATCCAGAATGGGCCTCCAGGCTTTGTCTTTTCTGGGAACCAGAGAGATTCTCGAGTAAAATCCTTGCCCTTGTTCCTGTGGTGGTACCTTTTGAATAGCTCCCATGATCATGAGTGCTATAATTTGTTTTTGGGCCTCTGCCCATTGATTTAGTGGCAGATTTGGCATTCCTTTTAATCTTGTCAGAGTGTGAAAGTGGAATCTGTAACCTTTTGAAATAATATTGGGAACCCATTTGTCTTGGGTGATCATATGCCAATTCTGATTAAAAAAAAGTGCCAGTTTTCCTCCCAAAGCAGCTGCCAAGAGTAAGTTGTTTGGCAGCTGTAGTGGGAAGTCATTGGGGGCTGTTTTATATATGGTTGGTGCCTGTCTTCCCCTTCTTTCTGGCCTGATGCACCCCATTGTCGAGGCCTGTAAGGACCTTGTGGTTGACCTCTACCTCTTGGCTGTCTGTATCTGCCCCTTTGAGGTCTGTCATTAACTGGAAAGGACCAATTCTTTCTTGACCAGTTTCTACTAAATCGAGGAGGCTAAATCTGTAAGAAATCCTTCACTGTTTGCACAGATTTTGCCTTATCCTCCATTTTCTTTAATACCTCTTCTGCCTTAACTCCAAATAAAACATCCTGCTGTAAAGGTGCACCCAGTAATTTAGCTTTAACATGATCTGGTAACGTATGTTCTTTTAACCATGCATGTCTTCTAATGACAGAGCCTGTAACTGCTGCTCTGCATGAGGCCTCTAAAGAATTAAAAACACATTGCAAAGTATGCTTTCCCACTTGTTCAGCGGTATGCAATAAATCCTGCATTTCTTTAAAATTAGGAGGATCTGTATCTGGAAGCATTTTTTGTTTCAACTGAGACATCAAAAATTGCTGATATTTTTGCATGTGAAACTAGCAATTTAAGGCTCTCATTGCTAAAGTTGCAGACATATATACTTTCTTTCCCCATCTGTCTAGTGCTCTGGAATCTCTGTCAGAGGGAACTGGGTTCTTTGCTGATGAGGCCTTAACCCCTTTGGGTCCCTGAGAAATTGTTTCAGGATCAGTAACAGGGCTTTTATACAGAAATTTGTGAGAGTCAGGGACTCTGTAATACCTGTCCGGTTTAAGTGGAGCTGGAGGTAAGGAATCGGGATTTAAGCTGGATTCAGTGTACACATCATCCACAATATCTAGCGGAATAGCCAGTGGTCTGTGTTGAGGTAATAATAGGAAGTCTCTGAGCCTTTTCTTGGATTCTGAATAATCCTGGCCTTCCCAATGGAAATACTCCCTCATGGTATGTAAGGTTTCCCCAGAGGAGTAGTCCTCAGGCAGAGAGGCTGATGGAATAGATTCCTCAGCATCAGAATCCTCATAAGGGGGTAAAGAATATCCCAGGTCTGAGGATGAATCTGAGGAAATGGACCTCTGGTAAGATGAATCATAATCTGCATCCTGTCTAGGCCTTTTATCAGGTGGGGGATGGTTACCACTGATCAGAGTGATTAGGTCTTCGGCCATTTTAAGCATTTGTTTCTTAGGCATGGAGGCCTGTCCTGGAGAATGCTGTACTTGTTTCTTAGTTTATGAAGGTGGCTTTGACTTAGAAGAGGGTTTAATGCTTAGCTGAGTAGGTCTGAAGACACCCTCTGAAGCTGCAGGTAGCTCAGGTACTCCGGATCCCTCTGCAGGATTGGTTTCAGTCTGCTGAAAAGGTAGTGCGTCCAAAGGCCCAGCCATCTCCACGTGGGGGTCGGGGGGGGCGGCCAGTGGTTCTGCAGAAGCGGTCGTCAGGGGCTGCAAAGGCACCTCACTGAAAACCGGAGAACCGGTGACTGGCCTAGAAGAGGCTTCGTCAGTTTTGTACCTTGGATGCCTGTCCTTGTCTTTGCGCTTTTTATGAATACCGGTGGTCGGAAGTTCCGACTGCATGGTATAATTAAATTTTCTGCCAAAGTAATGGGCAGAATCAAACAGACGTTTAATAGTGCGCTTATTAAACCTAGCACAAAACCGACAACCAGTAACGTTGTGGTCTGGGCCTAGGCATGGGATACAATAAGAATGGAAATCCTTATGAGGTATTTGCTTCCCACAAGAAATACAGTTATTAACTTTTACCGACATCGGTCTGAGGCAAGAAAAAGTTTCCCCAACGGGGTACATAGCTTTGTAGAAGACTTCGGTTCTGGATTCGGAATGAAAATCTCAGGAGTAGGCCGACCGGCACTTGCGAACTGCTTTTGCTTCGGGCACCGCGCGGCAAGAAAGACTGAAGAAAATGGCGTTGGCTGCATCTTATATACCCCAGTCGCACTGACGTCAGGGAGGAGGCGACAGCAACCGACACCGGACCAAGACTTTGGAAGTCAGGCCAGCTGGGGAACCGCCTGACGGCAGGATAACCCAAGTGTAATAACTGCAGCAGTGTCACACGATGAACATCGGGGAACCAGACATGATGAGGCCAAAAGGGAGCAGCGAGGATCACCTTGCTCTTCAAGCTGATGGCCTTCTTTAAGAATAGAAGAATCAGTGGAAAAGCATAGACCCGAAGGCCAATCGTGAAGGAGAGCATCTCTCGGGGACTCCCCTGCGGGGGAATTAGGGTGAAGTAGCTGCAGCACTTGTTTACAAGAGATGCAAACAGGTCACAGCAAATCTGACCCTAGTGACAGAAAACAAGAAGTCATGTACTCACCATAACGTTCGATGTATGTAGTCCATCTTGCCTCACATTCTTACCTGTGGGTTCGGAGCCGCATATCGGCTCCGACTCGGCCGATTTTACTAGCTCGAAGTCTTTCACTGGCTGGGCTAAGCAGGTATCCCATGGTGCACTGCTCCATATCCCCAGATCTAGTTTGCTGCAAAACTCATTTGTACTCTATGCACACATCACATCCAGGTAAAGAATAAGCTAAGCAAGGGTACTCTACAGATAACAACCTAACCTCCAAATCCCCCAGGAAGGGGGAAGGTGGGAGGGTAAGTAAGAATGTGAGGCGAGATGGACTACATATATCGAACGTTATGGTGAGTACATAACTTCTTGATGTTATGTAGTCCTATCTCGCCTACATTCTTACCCGTGGGACAGCACCCCTAGCACCTACATCCTAGGTGGCTCATAGGAAAATACTCCTGAGAACTGTGGAGCCAAAGGAAGACCTGCCCCTGGAGACCACGTCCAATTTGTAATGAGAAACAAATGTGTGAGGAGAAGCCCAAGTAGCTGCAGCACATATATCATCCATTGACAATCTGGCTGGATAGGCTGCAGATGTGGAAACAACCAGAGTAGAGTGAGCCTTGACCGGAAATGGCAGATCTTTACCTCCTGCTTGATAGATGAAAGAGATACAACTAGATATCCATCTAGATACGGTAACCCTGGAGACTGGAGACCCCATTCGGTTTTCCGAAAACGAAACAAAAAGTTGGTCAGACTACCGGATATCTTTTGTTCAGTGCAGATAGAAGCGTAACTGTCTGTGTACATCCAACTGGTGAAATCTAAATTCTGCCTTGTTAGAAAAGTGGGGAAAGAAGACAGGCAACTCAATGGATTGATTTAGATTAGACACGGAAGCCACTTTAGGAAGGAACGAAGGGTTTGGTCTAAGAGAGACCCTGTCCTTCTGGAAGATTAAGTATGGAGGTTTGATAGAGAGGGCTTGAATTTCTGAAACTCGCCTTGCTGAAGTGATTGCTGTTAAGAAGGCTGTTTTCCAGGTCAAGAATTTCAATTTGCAGGTAGCTGCAGGCTCGAAAGGTGGTACAGTAAGGTCTAGTAGAACAAAATTGATATCCCAGGGCATGACTGGTTCGGACACCGTGGGACGGAGCAACAGAGTACCCTTCAGGAATGCCTTGCATAGTCTATGCGCCATGAGCGTAGGCTCACTCGCTACATGAAAATTAGAGATCACTGCCAGTTGAACTTTGATGGTAGCTGATGCAGAATCCTGATGGAAAAGCATACACAAAAACTCCAGGACTGAAGCGATTGGAGCTGTGCAAGGATCAATGCCTCTGATATGTGCCCAGATAGAAAACCTTTTCATTTTACTAGAATAAATCTTTATAGTGGATGGTTTATGAGAGGACGATAATATATGAACCACTTCTGGTGAGAAATTATGAAGTCTGACTAACGATGGAAGTGGAGTAGCCAGACTGTCAACTGGAGGGTCATCAGGGAGGGGTGGAACCATCCCATGTGTGTCAGTAAATCTGGTTGAGGGTCCACAGTCCAAGGAGTGTCCACAATGAATTGCTGAAGTAAGGGGAACCAAACTTGGCGAGGCCAGTGTGGAGCAATCAGAATCATTCTGCTTCCCAAGGATTGCACTTTCTGAATCAACTTTGATAGCAAGGGAAATGGAGGGAAAGCATAAAGCAGACCAGAGGGCCAATCGTGAACCAGAGCGTCCCTGGGTGACTCCCCCTGTGGGGGGATCAGCATGAAGTAGTTGCTGCATTTCGCATTGAGGGGGCTGGCAAAAAGGTTGCAGAAAGGCTGACCCCATCTGCTGAAGATTCGCTCTGCAACCAGGTGATTCAGGGACCACTCGTAAGGCATCAGAATAGCTCTGCTTAGCCTGTCCGCAATCACGTTGGACTTCCCCGGAATGTGCGTTGCCACCAGAAACCGTTGGGAAGTTACTGCCCAATGCCACACTCGCATGGCCTCTCTGCACAGAGGGCAAGACCTGGTTCCCCCTTGCTTGTTTAGATACTACACTACTGACATGTTGTCCGAGTGTATCACAATCGTCCCTAGAGGAAGAACACTCTGAAGTGCCTGCAAAGCAAGTAGCACTGCTCTCATCTCTAGGACATTTACATGCAGATGTATCTTGTGCTCTTGCCACGTGCCTTGGGCTGTCCTGCCAAGATAATGCCCCCCCACCCCATCTGGGAGGCGTCCGTGGTCATCGTGGCAACCGGGATGAGTGGAACAAAGGGCCTTCCCCAGTCCAAATTGTTGGTGCACAGCCACCAACCGAGGTCCTGCTTGCATCTGTCCGTGAGCAAAATGGGGTGAGAAAGTGGAAGTCTTTGGAGAGGCCATTGAACAAAGAGGAGCCATTGGAGAATTCTCATGTGCAATCTCGCTAGCGGGACCAACATGATTGTTGCTGCCATGGTCCCAAGGAACTGGAGAACCCATCTTGCCTTCGCTTGTCTCAGGGGCATCAGCATATGTATCTGTTGTTGTAAGACTCTGATCCTTTCCTGCGGTAAAAATGCTCGCATTCGAATGGTGTCTAATTCTGCTCCTATAAAGGTGACAAGCGGCGAGGGCAATAAAGCAGATGTTTCCCAATTTATTGTTATACCCAACTGGTGACAGAGTGATGGTAGCGTTCCTGGTTTGAACTAGCTGATGCCTGGTGGGGGCGGTAAGGAGCCAGTCGTCCAGATACAGAAACACTTGGAATCCCTGACGTCTCAAGTGAGCCGTTACTACTGCCATACACTTGGTGAACACCCTGGGGGCTGTGGGGAGACCAAAGGGCAGGGCTCGAAACTGGAAATGACTGGCTCCCAGCCGGAAGCGTAGGTGACTCCTGGATGCCCTGTCCATTTTCACATGGTAGTAAGCATCCTTGAGGTCGATGGAGCACATCTATATCTCCTCTCCCAACAATGGGAGAATCAATTGTAGTGTGACCATACGGAACTTGGACACAAGTACATAGTTGTTCAGTTGGCTGAAATCTAATATGGGTCTCAGGTCCCCTGTTCTTTTAGCACCAAAAAGAATCTTGAGTAAGTCCCTAATCTGATTTGGTCTGAGGGGACATGCTGGATGGCTCCTTTTTCTAGCAGCTTTGAGACCTCTGAGGCTGCTTGACCCCTTTGACTGGGTGGAACGTCTGGGATTTTTCTGACTGATGGGGGGGTCTGATGTAAATGGAATGAGATAACCTCCGGAAATTATCCGTAATACCCATCGGTCCTGGGTAATGCTTTCCCAGGCTTCCGGATACAATGAAATTCGACCCCCGACAGGCTCCGGATAAGCACAGCCGTGCACTCCCTCAGGAACGAGAGTAGGGAGAGCCACGAAAGGAATCGCAGTCTCCCGAATTGCGGGGGCCCCCTCTGCCTCTGGGGCGACGTCTCCCTGAATAACCTCCTCTGCCTCTGGAGGGGGGGTTCACCCTGTGCGTCAGGAAAAAACCTCTGTGATTTCTTGAACCACATCTTCCACCCCCCGCTGGGCCTTGGGATAAGGCCTAGAAGGAAGGGAAAATGGTCCCCTACGGCAGACAGGGTCTTTCCCTCTTGCTTGCACCTGGTGAGGGTGTCTTTCACTTTGGTCCCAAACAAAGAAGAACCATGAAAGGAGGCGTCAGTGAAGGAAGACTTGAAGGCCTCCGCAAAGTGACACAGGCGCAGCCAGGCTTGCCTTCTAAGGGCGACCCCTGAGCTTGCTGCCCTACTTGCTCCCTCGGCTGCATACAAAATGAGCCGCATCGATGAGTTAACAATGGAGTTGAGGGTAGAGACCTGGGCGTTAACCATCTGAGCCACCGCCTCAGGGACGTTACCCGCAAGAGTATCTCCTAACTCCTTCAGATCATTTCTCTGAAGCAGAGTGAAGTGAGACAGGTAATTCAGCAACCGTAAGGTAAAGGTTGCTGATGAGAGAGTACGCTTCCCGTACCGATCCATGGTCCTAGACTCCTTGTTAGGAGGATGGACGGATGAAGAAGACCCTACTACTTCCTTCTGAGTGACTGCCGCCACCACCATGGCATCTACTGGGACTCCTTTAGACAGAAACTCTTTGTCCTGGGGGGCGGAAAGAAACTTGTCGGGGCACGGGCTCCACAGAATCAGGGTTTTCCCACACTCTTCGACAAATCAGATCAAGGAGTTCGTCGAAGGGTGGAGACACCCAGGAGGCGGAGGGATGAGCACCAAAAGCCTTAAGGAATACTGACTCCTCCTCGGAAGGGGCTTTGGATGGCCAGTCACCTCTCTGTTTCAGTATCTCCAGGATATCAGAGAAGGAAACATCATCAGAGGAAGACTTGGGGGACCCCTCCGATTCCTCGAGGTCACTATCAGAGGTGAGAGACTCATCCCGGGAGTATGTCCTTCCTCTTGTAAGTTTTCTTTCTGGGGGGCTCCTCAGGCATGAACTGTGAGGGACCCTCAGAAATCTGGGGACCATTCGTGGGGGTATCCCTAGGCCCTGGTGCTCTGCTGTCCATGGATGGGTGGTGATCAGAAGCTCTCACTGGAGTGGTGGGGGACAGTGTGACCGACCCGCTTGATGTAGCTGACGATCTGGCCATCGCGGTCCACATAGCCTCGAAGGCTGGTGCCCCCGAATCAGAGGACCGACCAGCCTCAGAGGCCATGACTGGGGTCGGAGTTCCCCGAGCAGAGGCACCGAGAGGGAGGCTCGGAACCGAAATAAGCCCTGAAAAGTCCCCCTCTGGCCCGACCGAAGAGTCCCGAACCTTGAGGATGGAGCCGACGGGGTCGGAGCCGATGCCGATGGAGCCAAAGGGGTCATCTGAGTCGGCCTAGGAACATCACACGGCGCGAAACACTCTGGCTCTGAAGACAGAGATGCGCTCGGAGGAATGATCGAAGACTGGGTCGGGACGGGTTCTAGAGCCAACTGGGCCGGAGCCGGAAACAATTTTGCCAAAACCAGTGACTGGAGGAGCTTCTGAACCATCCTATCAACATCCACATCCGAAAGGGTCCTGGAGGATTTGGAAGACAGGGAGGGAGAATGGGATCTCCTCTCAGGAGAAACTGGTCTGAGACTAGGCGATTGGCTCCTAAGACTTTCCAATAAAATTGGAGCCGACGCCGGTTCCGTCAATACCTACACTTCCTGCGGCCCCCGAGGACAGTGGAGCAGAGGTGTTCAATGCAGTTTTTGAGATTTTCTCCGGGGGCTCCAATGAAGCTGACGGAGATCTCTTTTTTGGCTTGCCAGATTTTGATTTTCCACTGGAAGACGAATCCATAGCCTCTTCAAAAGAAGGTTTCAAGAGTCCCTTTAAGATTAGCTTATTCTTTCTCTCTTGGTGAACTCTAGGGCTGAACGCATGACAAAAACTGCAGGATTCCTGCAGATGGATGGCTCCCAGGCAATAGACACAAATGGAATGCCCGTCGGTAATGGACATTTTATACCCACATTTAGAGCACTTTTTGAAACGCGAAGGTTTGTGCTCCTTGGGATCTTTAGACATCTTCACTACTACACCAAAAGGCAAAAAACAAGTTTGAGAAGAACACACAGGCGCTCACACTACAAAACGCGGGAACAAAAACTAAACAGTGACCAAACACACACTAAAGAGCAAATACAAACTCTCAACAAGGGATTGAAACCCACAAGGAAAGGGAATAGCCCAAACCTCTAACTTAAACAGTCTAGACCGCACTTACACAGAAGGCAATATGAGGAGAACTAGGCCCTCTAACTGAAACGGGCCTAGCCCGAGGGAACAGTCAGTGGGATACCACACAACAATCACAACCTCAACAAAACTTAGACAATCTTAGACAAATAGCTATGAAAATAGCTTTTGATATGAATCAAAACTTTTCTTAAGACAAGAAAAAGAGGGTGCTTAGCCAGAGCCAAGCAAGACCACATCCAAGCTACACGAGCGGTAAACGAGATCTGGGGATATGGAGCAGTGCACCATGGGACACCTGCTTAGCCCAGCCAATGAAAGACTTCAAGCTAGTAAAATCGGCCGAGTCGGAGCCGATATCCAGCAGTGGAGCTACGGCTCTGGGAGCCAGTTGGTTCCGATAGAACCAAGGAAGTCAAGGCAGACTCTGAACTGAAGGAGTAAAGGCTGTTGGCACCGGAGCAGCTGGAACCAAAGGTATCGGAGTTGTAATCTCTAAACCCTCAGGAGGAGGAAAATTTGGTGGAGTCCGGGGAGAGAAAGGTCCAAATCCAGAAAGGAGTGGGGCCTGGGAAGATAAGGAAAGACCCCTAGCCACTAGGAGTTAATCCACCAACCTTCATGTTGTCGACTTCAGTCAGACTCCTGGAGGAATGGACAGAGAAGCCTGAGTGAGATTCTGGTCCGTCTAGAAATGGGTTTGGGAGCTGTCCCACAAAGTGGTCACCTGAGAGGGAATATCTTGTTCTGGGAAGACTGGGCACGGGGGGGGGGTTTATTGGCTTTAAAATTTCAGATAGGGCCACAGGGGAAGCTGGTACCGAAGGGGAAGCTTGAAATGAACTGAGTTGGGAGGCACTGAGACCTGTGGTGCAGAGGTTGTTACCACAGATGGTGCTGAAAAAGTCAGTCTTGTAGATTTCTTAGCTTTAAGCTTCAGTTCCATAGGAGGTGTGGAAACCAAAAATTTGTGCTTCTTGGCTGGCGGAGCCAAAGGGGATACTGGCACAGAGTGACTGCTCTTCTGTCCATGTTCTGATTTAGAAGAAGAGGGGGAGGAGGGTGAGGATATGTCAGACTTGGACAGAGCCTCCTCAAAAGAAGACATAAGGCGGCCTTTTAAGATCAACTTATTTCTTCTTTCTGTGAGGGCCTAGTGACTGAATGCTTGACAAATAGTGCAATCTTGCTGTAGATGCACTGGGCCCAAACAGTACACACAAGAAGAATGCCTATCAGAGTTGGGCAACTTCCTACCACAATCCTGACTGTCTAAATCCAGTAATTCCCTTAGATTTGTCTGCCAAGTTAATTACGGAAAGCAATCATCAACTGACAGCACACACTCGCATTAAGAAGCATGCACACAGAGGAAGGGAACAGCTACCAACAATGGTAGGCCAAAACGATCAAAAAAAGTTATGGAAAAGAGAAAGCACTAACAACGATTGTAGAAAAACTTACCACTAGGTAGAAACACACTCACTCATGGAATGGAAAGTGAGATAGAAAAAGTATCAATAGAAAAGGGAAAATCTACCAACGATGGTAGGGGAGAACATCCAAGTGTAAAGGGAGAGGGATAATGAAAAACAAGTACAGTAAAGAACAATATTTAACTTTAGATATATAAAGATTATAGGAACATTTTTGAAACTATGAAAAATTATGAACATTTCACTTAGCTGATGAAAGAATCTGGCTGACATTTCTTGAGACAAGAGTGGCAAACAAGATCTGAGGTAATCTGGAGAGGGGTATTCTGGGTAGAGACCTAGCTCAAGAGTTTTTGGCTTGCGAGAACGGTTATAACGGCCAAGCCAGTTCAGAGAATCGGAATAGAGTCCTAAAGGTCAAGGATAAATGAAGACTGACATCATCAGATTTTTTTTTTGTTAGAGTGTTTTCATTGAAGTAAAAAGTTTTGAAAAAGGTGACATAGGTTCAAATTGATATGAGAAGCAGCAACTGCATCAGAAAGCCCGGCAAACATAAATATGCTCATGTAAGCTAAAAGTCGGAAAATATACATTCAAAAGAACGGTTGTGAATAACACATGGGAGCAACAGTTTTCTCACACTGACACTCTGTCCATATTACCAAGGACTGTAAACAGCTTCAAATGTACATAAAAAAAGCAAACATAATTCAATTATATTCAGAAATATAGGGTGCAAACAGCAATGTTTCAGGAGACACAGATAGAAACAAACATGCAAATCTGACAAAAATGATTTCAGGGTGACCATTTCTTAGAATATCAGACACAAAGGAAAGGTAAGTTTTGCTAAGTGCTAGAAAGGATCCACAAGTAAGAGAGAGAAAAAAAAAGGCTGCAAATTGTACTTAGTTTTCTGCTTCCACTTGTTAAAGTCGTTTTTAGTAGTTTTTGTGGTCGCATCATCTGTTTAACTGTTGTAGGCTACTCACTCAAGTGTGCTAGCCTTTTCTGTGCATTTAAAATCTTTTAGTGTAAAGTTACTGTATTTTTTGTGAAAAAAAACAAAAATATATATAAATATAAATATATTCTTGTTTCCTGCCTTTCTAATCTAGTCTAGTCCAGTTTTCAAGTTCTGCTGAATTCAGGGCTGTGGTACAAGTTCCTGTGCTGCCTATACCTTACTTGGATAAAAGGAAGTTTCTCTGTTCACCAGTGAGAGTGGGGAGCTTTGAGCAGCCTATCTGTCCCTGGAGGAGTGGTCTCAGCCCAGCAACTAGTAGTTTATTGGCCATTTTGGGCTAATTTCTCTCTCTCTCATCTTTCTGCTATAAAACCCGCATTTGCGTGGTTTTGCGCATGTATACAGCTCAGCAAGGTCCTCATTGTGTCCTGCAGAGTTCTACAGCAGCAGAGTGACAAAAGAGAGACTTTGGATTGATTAAGTATCATTTTTCTGCATTTTCTTGCTGCTGTTTGCTAATTTCGCCTAAAACGCGCTTTTCTAGCGGTTTTGTGTTTTAAAAAAAAGCTTATTTGTGCTGCAAATTGTACTTATTTTTCTACTTGCACTTGTTAAAGTCGTTTTTAGTCGTTTTTGTGTTCACATCATCTGTTTAACTGTTGTAGGCTACACACTCAAGTGCGCTAGCCTTTTAAGTTACTGTATTTTGTATGAAAAAAAAAATTCTTGTTTCCCGCCTTTCTAAGCTAGTCTAGTACAGTTTTCAGGTTCTGCTGAATTCAGGGCGGTGATACAAGTTCCTGTGTTGCCCATAACTTACTTGGAGAGGAGGAAGTTTCTCTGTTCACCAGTGAGAGTGGAGAGCTTTGAGCAGCCTATCTGTCCCTGGAGGAGCAGCCCAGCAACTAATAGTTTTTTGGCCATTTTGGGCTAATTTCTATCACGTTCATCTCCCTGCTATAAAACCCTCATTTGCGCGCCGGGCAGCGCCAGTTAGCTAGGGTTAAACTATTCCCGGCTCCACGAAGGCTACTCTTCAATTTTTCCCTTGGAACTAGTCAAACTTTCAACTTAAGCACTCAAACCATTCCTTTTACAGTCCAGCACTTGCTCAAATCTCTTAGTAAGCACTAATGAACACTAGCACTACACCCCCTATACTATACAGAAGTACAAGGCTCTCTCTATTCGTCCCTACCGGACAATCAGTAAAACAGTTCACCTTATCTGTTCAGGCATGTCCAAAGGGCAGTACTCTCCAGTCCAGCTGGTGAATCTGGGCATCTTGAGGCAATGTTACAATTGCCTCATGTACACAGACAACCCTCTCTCCTCCTTCCTACAAACACAAATGTATGCGTGAGATGCAACTATACAGCCAAACTGAAGGCCAAGCTCTCTCAACCCATGACTGGAACACTCAGTCATGAGGAGAAGGGAAACACTTGCACCATACTACCAGTCTCACATAGACCAGTCATATCTGCACCAGCAAATAACACACAAATACAGAAAAACATACTCAGCCTCAAAATAAAAATCTGCCAAAGCAGCAGAGACCCCCAAAGCAGACATCCAAGCAACCCCCCCCAATAACCATGTATCACATACTTCACACAGTGTGCCACGCAATCACAGCCCTTAAGACTAAATAACACACCCAATACACTAGTAAGAGGTGACTATTGTCAGGCACATTGACGTCTCACTCACTAGAATGAACAAGGAGAAGGTTACTGTAAGCTGCCTGTCAGGTGCCAGGATCTGCCACATAACACAAACACTCAGGTCCCTCCAGAACAGGTACAAATATGACTCTGTCATTGTCCATGTTGGTGTGAATGACCCGAGACGTACCTCCCTGAACTACATGAAGAGAGACATAGAGGAGCTCTCTGATCATGTAGCCCAGGCCGGTATGATCCTGACCCTGAGTAGCATCTTGCCCTCACCAAGAATGATGCCACAGTATAAAGATAAAATGATCAATTTTAACAATTGGCTAAGCTTTTGGTGTCGTTCAAAGGGGATCCAGTGTCTGTCAGCCTGGGATGACATGCTCGACAAGCCACGTTGCTTCGCCAGAGATGGCTTGCACCTGTCGCCCTTAGGCTTTCGAATACTGGCCAAGCCTCTTGCCGCCCCCATAGTGCCTTTTTTAGGCAAGGCTCAAAAGATGAACCCACCTCCGTAAACAATACAAGAAACCAAAAACTGAGGGTAATGCTACTCAATGCCAGAAGTCTAAACCTCAAAATGCACACACTCGAGGCACTCCTCAGTATGGAGAGAATCGATATCTGTGCAGTTAACAGAAACCTGGTTTAAGGCTCCAGAGAGCACCCCAGCACTACCAGGCCATAACTCATACCATACCTTTCGGCCCCAGAACCCGGACCGAAATACAAAAGGCGGGGGTGTATCCATTTTCATCAAGGATACCCACACCTCCAGGTTAGTGGCACAGCACGAGGCCTCAGAGACCATCCATGTGCAACTAACAGTGGGCAAAGCTGCTTTTCAGATTGTAGCTTGCTACAGATCACCCACCTTGTCTCAGGACCCCCACTCAGCACTCCTGAGAACACTGGAAAATATGAAGGTCTTACCTAACACCATAATATTGGGTGATTTCAACTACCCAAACACTAACTGGGAAAACTACTCAAGTACTAACTCCTTTGCCCAACGCTTCCTAGAATTTATAAACTCAAATGCCCTAGAACAACTGGTCACCACTCCCACAAGAGGTGACAACATATTGGACCTGATCATCACCAACATGGGGGACCAATGTTCCACACCAGAGGTAAACCAGTCGCTGTTAAGATCAGACCATAAACTAACCACACTGGACATCTACATCCCGACCCCACCCCCAGTCAAGGAAACCACTGTGAAAAACTTTTCAAAAGCAAACTTCACACTTCAAGACCGAGGTGGAAAGTTTCAAAGCCCCCTTGCTAAAGGCTAATGCTGCCCAAAACGCAGAATCCTTTACAAATGCACCTACAGGAATGCATGGATCGAGCCATCCCAAGTAAAACCAAGACTCACTCCTCCAAAAAGAGGAAACCAGTCTAGTGGACCCCGGCCATAAATAAGCTATACAACAGAAGGAGGAAACTATTACATGAAAGAGCAAAATCCCAAAAAGGGAAGGCATACCTGATCAGTATCAGCAAGTAACTACGATCCCTCATAAAATCATCCAAGGCCAGCTTCGAAAGAAAAATTGCTAAAGACTCTAAAGATAATCACAAAGCTTTCTTTAGCTATGTCAAGAATCTAGGTGGCAATTCTCAGATCTACTCTGAGCTAGTGCAAAATGGCAAAAAATACACTGAACCAACTGACATTGCCAACATCCTGGCTGACAGGTTTAGTGCAAACTTTACCCCACCCCCAAAAGGGCCTGTTGTCCATCCCAGAAGAATGTAGAGCCCCAGATATCACAGACACACAGGTGAAAGCAGCCCTTTCCAAAGCCAAAAACACAGCATCAATGGGACCGGACGGTATCCCAGGCTGCGTCTTACACGAGCTCCAAATTTAACTAGCCCCTCACCTAATTTCACTGTTCAAACTCAGCCATACCACAGGCTATGTATCCAAAGAATGGCGTATAGCAACAGTTATCCCGCTCCATAAAGGTGGTGCCACAATGGATCCTGGGAACTATCGCCCTATAAGCCTGACTAGCTTGGTCTGCAAAGCTATGGAGCGCATCATCATGGAACTCATTAACAGAGACATTGGGGAACCTCCAGATACTGGACCCTACCCTATTTGGCTTTGTTAAAGGCAGATCTTGCCTCCTAAACCTAGTTGACTTCTTTGAAACAGTTACCAAGGCCATAGATGAGGGAAAGGTAGTCCACACAGCCTACCTGGACCTCCCAAAGGCCTTCAACACCATTCCCCACTCTGGCATTATTATCAGCTTGAACATTAACCCCTATGTCACGAGATGGGTTGCCAACTGACTCATGGATAGAACTCACATGGTCAGAGTTGTGGGTGCTACGTCCGACTCTAAACCGGTTACAAGTGGCATCCCATAGGGCTCAGTCCTGGGACACCTCCAGTTCGGTATATACTTCTCCGAGGTAGAGGCAAGCACGGGAGGACTATGGCTGACCAAGTTCGCAGATGATTGCAAACTGGGGGCCATAATAGACTCTCTGGCTGACACAGACATCCTCCAGAAGGGACTCATGGAGAGGAATACCTGGTGTCAGAATCATGGCCTCAAGCTAAATGCCAAAACGTGCATAGTCATCCCCTTTGGGAAAAACAAAGTGCCCACGAACTACCACATAGGTGGTAATCCACTCAGTTCGGAAGATGTAATTAGGGATCTGGGGACCCAAGTATATAGCAACCTCTCCTTTGATAATCACATTGCCAAAGTGGTTAGAAAATCCTTCTATGTAGCCCACCTAATCACAAAAGGGTTCATATCTAGATCAAGAGAGGTTATTATGCCCCTCTACTCATCGCTCATCAGGCCCATAATAGAGTACAATGCACCATTTGGGATGCATCTTACATGACACCTGCAACAGCTGGAAAGACCACAGAAGTACCTCACCAAGAGGATTGTGGGCCTCAAACAGATGCCCTATGCAGCTCGACTAAAGAAACTCCAGCTCTACTCGGCTGCTTACCGCCTACTCAGAGGTGATCTCTGTCTGAAATTCAATGCCATGTCTAACCCGGAATTAATAGACATGCTCCACCTCAAGAAAACCAAATCTCTTAGAGTCACACGCTCTAGGGATTTAAACCTCAGCACAACAATAAATAGGACATGCTGGAGGGATAGATTCCTGTCCCAGAGACTTCCCTCGCTCTGGAATAGAATCCCAATCTGTGTTAGGCAAAGCCCCTCACTGACTCTCTTCAAGAGAAATCTTGATGAGTGGATGGGAAATCGTAAATTTACCCCTGGGATCACTTCAGTGGCCCTGCTGGACAGAGGCTCAGGAAACTAATCTAAAAGGGAGGCAAAAACCAACAAATTCTGGCTAGGCTTATAAATGCCCTTGGGCAGATAGCCTAGTACCTACCTATGAACCTAAGAATCACCAAGAGGTTAGAAAGGATTAAGACAGAATGGAAAGACAATTTACAATGGAAGAATGGGATGACGTCTGTATGGCTCTTAAGTATCAAATACACAACAAAGTCCAGAAGGTTTCTGAACTGGAAATGTTTGATTAGGTAATTTTGTACCCCAAGAAGACAGAGAATTTTCCTCAGATTGATAGCAAGTGCTGGAGGTATGATGGGAGAGAGGTAACTGTAAGCATGTTTTTGGGAATGCAATGAGTTGACAGGTTTAAAAAATTCCCTACAGAATACTGTGTTAGAAATGTTGGAGCATACAGTTGTAACTAATGAAATTATTCTTTTGAGCTGGGATACAGTAAAGCTTTACTAAGTTAAATGCTATCAGCTGCCAAAAAAGCAATTATTGGAAAATGGAAATCAAATTCCAAGCCAGTTGCAACTGAAATACTAAACAGTGTAAAGGAGATAAAAACTGGAGTTAGGATCTTTACAAAAGGGATGGTGCAAATTAATAACTGGAATCTATGGGAACATATATGCAGAATAATGTTCAGGAAGAAAAGTGAGGTTTAAGAGAAGGGAGGAACTGAGCAATTTAAATTATGCTAGAATGAATAATAACTGTAAAAACACAAACATATATAATGCCTGAAACCAAGGAAAACATGACCATGGTTTGTTTTGTATTAATGTGCACCTATTAGAATATAATAAAGGTTTTTAAAAAACATTTTGAAGAGCTGTAGCCATGTTCTAGAGTTGATAGGTACTTGAGATTCAAAGGAAAACTGAACAGCTTAACACAGCAGGGCATTATGGGAGGAGGAGCCATAGGCTGGAAATGTCGAGAGATGGGAATGATCTTACTATCATACAATAAGCACTGCCATTTTAGATCAAATACATATAATCAGCTGTCCATATTTAATATGCCACCATAACTTGCAAGTCTAAGCCGACAATCACCCACCCCAGGACCCTAACAAACTTATTTTTACCTTGGTTCTAAAGCTCAGCACACAATGTTTTAGTCAGTTCAGAAAACTAATTCTATGGATAATAACTTTACTATATATTACAATTCAAAACTAACACAATGACTGCATATAGCTAATAAATCACCATATTATATGATGTTTAAATAGTTACAATTAAAGTCTATTCAGTCATAGATAAAAAAAATATTATATGGTTAATACTTCACAGTAAAACTTGAGACTAACTTTTCCATTGTCAATTCTTCACAATATCGTATAATTGCATAAGAATTGCAATAAATTTAACTACTATCTACTAAGTGTTTCATAATCTTTACCTCAATTTTATTTACTCCTAACATCTATAATGTAACCCTCCCACCGACGTTTTGTAAGTCGTACTTAATGTCTGCTTCTCACATTCTACACATGAACTGCCTGCATAATAAAATAATCAGTAACTGGAATTTAATATCATATACAATGCTACCACAAGACATACTGGTTTTATCTTTTAGTGTCACTGTAGAATAATTACCTATCTGTATCTAGTTGTCTTAACAACCATCTCTGCAATGTATTTTCTGTTATTTAAAAAAAAAAAAAAAAAAAGAGAGAGAGTCAGGCGGATCTTAAATGCATCTGCTGAAGCTTCTCTTCTCTGGTTGCCACTTTGCCCAGTCGCATCTTCCCAGTTAAAAAAAAAAAAAAAAAAAAGTAAAGTATAAACTATTAAGTCATGCAGCTGCAAGGACTTTTTACTCATGTGGCATTAACCTTTTTAAATGGTTAAACCTTCACCACAGTTTATACTTCAATAACTTACTTGTGTCATAAAATGGTTTATACTCCATCATAGTCCAAATGAAACCTAATAGTAACATTTCCATGAGTGCTAACCCTCCATATACTGCATTATCTGAACTTTCTCAATAAACTGCACCCCAAACGTTACTTAATGGTCCTTAATCAAAAATACTAAAAGTCGTAATCACTTTCTACACACCATCTCAATATATTTACCTTTTCAACTGTGTTCTGGATGAACATCCTAACAAACTCGAAAACTGAAAATAAATCTGCACTGTACTGTCTACATACTCAAGTAGAGCCGATGATGCCCTCAAATCATCTTGTTCACCAGGCAATGCACACAAAAACAATATAGTCTTTTCTCTGACGAATCCAATCATTCTCCATTTCTGCAACGGAATAAGTTGTCTGACAGACTAACCATCCCAATCCCCTATTACTTAAACTTGCATCTTTGCTAATCCCAAAGACAATTCCTTTGCCTGACCAATGCAAAACACTTTAAAGTATTAGGATGTCTAGTTATTCTTCAGCCTTCTTCACTTATACTCTTTTACTGCTTCCACAAATCAGACAATGATTTGGAGTCACCTCAGAATAATCACTAACATATGAATGTCATTCAGCCAATTAAAAACCTCCACCAGGTAACTTCTTCTTCTTTCAGCTTTTTCCCGGTTAGGGGTCATCGCAGTGGATCACCTGTCCGCTCATGATTGGCAGTGGAGTTTTACGGTGTCGAGTTGTCAGCCCGGCGCCCAACCTTCCACAGAAGGCACACACGTGCACACACTCACACCTAGGGCCAATTTAAAGTGTTCAATCCACCTAGAGCATGTCTTTGGGATGTGGGAGGAAACCGGAGCACCCGGAGGAAACCCATGCGACCACAAGGAGGACATGCAGACTCCGCACAGGAGGCACCCCAGCAGAGAATCGAACCGGAGAGCCTCTTGCTGTGAGGCGGCAATGCTGACTGCTGCACCATCGTGGCCGCCCCCTTACAACCACTAAAATACAAACTCCTCTTTGCTGGATGTCAACTCTTTTGTCCTAGATCTAGACTTTCATTATTCAATATCAGACTGTGATACTGGGAAACACTTCAATATTCCATTCCCCAGTGAATCATCAGTAAAAAAACCTCAGCTTTGGCCGGCTAAGAACTTGGTTATATTCAACTGGATGTATAAGAGAATTTAAGTACCTTTATCTGCACTTTTTTTTTTAAAAAATACAGCATTTAATTTGATTTAAACTGTGTTGTAGGAATATTAACTGAACTGGCAGTTTTAACTCTGCTCTTCAGTAACTTGAACTGAAGTTAGTGTTTGCTGAATTTTGTTATTTGCTAGTAATTACAGGTGTGGGGGTAGCCACATTCTTTGATTTCCTGTCCTTGCCTATTTAAGTGGTACAGTGTGAAATATTTTCTGCTTAAAAACCTCAGCTTTGGCCGGCTAAGAACTTGGTTATATTTAACGGGACGTGTAAGAGAATTTAAGTACCTTTATCTGCATTTTTTTTTTTTAAAAATACAGTATTTAATTTGATTTAAACTGTGTTGTAGAAATATTAACTGAACTGGCAGTTTTAACTCTGCTCTTCAGTTATTCCCACCCACTCTCCCTGTTTTTGTTTTGGTGTTAATCTTAGTGGCCTTGAAACTGCCCGCCCCTCAGCCTGCCTCTGGGCCCATCTCATTTGTTCACTCAACTGAGTGCAGTGAGATCATATTCTGATTTCAGGCACTCCTACTGTGTACAAAGAGAGCATCTGGGAAACAGACAAAAAAAAATTAAGCTTATTTCCTGCCTTTCCTGTTAAGTGGTGTGGACTATTTGTAGGCTTCTGAGCCCCCAAGCCCTTCTGTGTTTGAGGGAAGCCTTCTAGCTTGTTTTTTTTCTTATAACTAGCCAGTTTTCTAGTTTCAGCACTCAAATCTGTTTCTTTGATCTCAGCACTTGTTCAGATAAAAAAAAAAAAAAAAAAAATCATCTGCTTTTACTGTACTTGTGTTTCTACCTACTTAATTTTACTTTTGCATCATCTTAAAAATACTCAATTGTATTTATTACTGCTTGGTGTAACTCATTCTAAGCCTTTTGGTTTAAACACTTGGGCTTCGGACCAGTTGTTTTGCACTGAGAGGGTTTGTGGTCTGCACTGTAGTGACAGAACAGGTAGCTTACATCCTTCTAGGTTGGGAACTGCTGATTGAGGGCTCAGTGTCTGTTATTCTAAAAGTGTATTAATTCTGGTTTAAGCACTTGGGCTTTCAGGCCAGTTATTTTACATTAAGAGGGTTCGTGGTCTGCACTCTTGTGGGAGGAGAGGCTGGACCTCTGCCCTTCTGAGCTGGGAATTTCTTGTTAAAGGCTTATAGTGCATGCATATCTGAACTGCTTCTTACTGAAGTTGGTGCGCCTTGTTTGCTGTGGCATAGACTGGATTCAGGCCTGCTGGATCTAGCTTTGTTTGTGTAACTTGAGCACTAATCCAGACATTCTCTAAAGTATTCAATTGTATTTATTACTGCTTGGTTGTAACTTGATTAAAGTGTAGCTATCATTCTAAGTCTTTTGGATTAAGCACTTGGGCTTCAGACCAGTTGTTTTACATTAGGAAGGTTTGTGGCAAGCACTGTGGTGGCAGGACAGGTAGCTTTCATCCTTCTAAATTGGGAACTGCTGATTGAAAGCCCAGTGTCCAAGTGTATTAGTTCTGGTTTAAGCACTTGGGCTTCAGGCCAGTTATTTTACATTAAGAAGGTTCGTGGTCTGCACTCTTGTGGGAGAAGAGGCTGGACTCTGCCCTTCTGAGCTGGGAATTTCTGGTTAAAGGTTTATAGTGCCTGAATATTTGAAATGTATCTTACTGAAATTGGTACACCTTGTTTGCTGTAGCACAGACTAGATCCAGGCCTGCTGAATCTAGCTTTGTTTATATGCTTGTTGTTTGTTTGCTTGTTATTTCCCTGGAACGCTAATTCCACCTAATACGCGGCTTCTCAGCGCTTCTGTGGATCACTAGTGATATCTGCATTGCTTACTGTACTTATTTCCTTGTTTCACTTGAAAGAAAGTTACTGTTTGTCGTTTTTGCATTTAGTTACTTGTAACACGTTGCACTCAAGTTACCTGGCACTTGCTCACTAAAGCAATTATATAAGTCAGCACTAAAAATTAAAAGCACTACACCCTCACTCCCCACTGGCCCTTGTTTCAATTATTAAGGAATTCCCAATATTATTCTAGCATGTCCAAAGGTCAGTTGTCAATCTCCTCTCTGGTCCAGCTGGTGAATCTGGGAATCTTGAGGCAATGTTATAACTGCCTCATGTACACAGACAACCCTCTCCTCCTCCCACATAACACAAATACTTGCGAGAGATGCAGCTATTTAGCCAAACTGGAGGCTGAGCTCTCTCAACTCAGGACTGGCAAGAACAGACAGGAGGAGAAGGCAACTACACACACCACAAAACCAGCCTCACATAATGCTACCACACCACTGAATCAAACGCATAAACACACAAAGACATACTCGGAGGCTCTGAGTAAAAATTTACCCAAACAGCAGAGGCCTCCAAAGCAGACACCCAAACAACTGCTACCTCAAGACACCCCACAAGCAACACATAAACCACAAAATCAGTGTGCAAAGCAGTCACAGCCCCTAAGGCCAAATACAACACCAAACATACTTGTCATAGGTGACTCCATAGTCAGACACACTGACGTCCCACTCGCCAGGCTGAACAAGGAGAGGGTCACAGTAAGCTGCCTATCGGGCGCTAGAATCCGCCACATAACACAAGCACTCGGGTCACTCCACGGCAAGTACAAATATGACACAGTCATTGTCCATGCTGGTGTGAACGACTTGAGACGTACCTCCCTGGACTACATGAAGAGAGACAGAGGAGCTCTCTGATTATGTAGCCCAGGCAGGTATGACCCTGACCCTGAGCAGTATCCATCCTTCACCAAGAATGATGCCACAATATAGAGACAAGATGATCAGCTTTAACAATTGGCTTAATGTCTGGTGTCATTCAAAGGGGATCCAGTGTCTGTCTGCCTGGGATGACATGCTTGACAAGCCACGCTGCTTCGCAAGGGACGGCTTGCAACGATCACCCCTGGGATTCCGGATATTGGCTAAGGCTCTTGCCACCCCCATAGTGCCTTTTTTAGGCAAGGCTCAAATTCTAAACCTACCAGCCTAGAAAACAAAAATGGGCAGAAACTGAGGGTAATGCTGCTCAATGCCAGAAGTCTAAATCTCAAAATGCACGCACTCAATGCCCTTCTCAGTATGGGGAATATCGATGTCTGTGCTGTAACTGAAACCTGGTTCAAGGCTCCTGAGAGCACTCCGGCACTATTAGGTTTTACCTCATATCATGCGTTCCGGCCCCAAAACTCGGACCACACCACAAAAGGAGGGGGTGTATCCATATTCATAAAGGATACCCACACCTCCAGGTTGGTGGCAACGCACGAAGCTTCGGAAACCATCCAGGTGCAACTAACCATAGGCAAAACTGCTCTACAAATTGTAGCATGCTACAGGCCACCCTCTCAAACTCAGGAACCCCACACAGCTTTCCTGAAGACACTGGAGGGTATAAATGTATCTCCAAACACCATCATATTGGGTGACTTCAACTACCCGAATATAGACTGGGAACACTACTCAAGCCCTAACTTTCTAGCCCAACGGTTCCTGGAGTTCATAAATTCAAATGCCATGGAACAGCTAGTCACTGTTCCCACGAGAGGAGAAAATATACTAGATCTCATTATCACAAACATGGGGACAAAATGCTCCACACCGGAAGTATATCCCTCATTGGTGAGATCTGATCATAAACTAATCTCACTGGAAATCCACATCCCGCACCCACGCCAAACAAAAAAGACCACAGTGAAGAACTTCTCTAAAGCAAACTTCACACTACTCAAGACTGGTGTGGTATCCTTCAAGGCCCATGAGCCAGTGGAAACCACAACCCAAGCTGCGGAAGCCCTTACAAATGCCTTCTATGAACACCTCCAGGACTGCATGGATCAGGCAATCCCAAATAAAACCAAGACTCTTTCCACAAAGGGCAAACGTCCAGTCTGGTGGACCCCAGCCATTAACAAACCTTACAATAAGAGGAGAAAGCTATTACATGAGAGAGCAAAATCCATAAAAGGGAAGTCACCCCTGATCATTATTAGTAAAAAAATACGAGCACTCATAAAATCAACTAAGGCCAATTTTGAGAGAAAAATTGCCATGGATTCAAAGGACAATCATAAGGCCTTTTTCAGCTATGTTAGGAACCTGGGTGGAAACTCCCAGATATGCTCAGAATTAGTCCAAAATGATACAAAAATCACTGAACCCAGAGACATTGCCAACATACTGGCATACAGGTTCAGTGCAAACTTCACCCCCTCTCCCACCCTAAAGGAGAGATAACTATCCCAGCGGAGTGTAGCCTCCCAGACATCTCAAATGCGCAGGTGAAAGCTGCTCTCTCTAAAGCTAAAAACACAGCATCAATGGGACCGGATGGTGTCCCCGGCTGTGTGCTACACGAGCTAAATGAGGAATTAAACCCGCACATAAGGCAACTGTTTAATCTCAGCCTTACCACAGGATACGTGCCCAAGGAGTGGCGTACGGCAACTGTGGTCCCACTCCACAAAAGCGGTGCCTCTACGGACCCTGGAAATTACCGCCCCATAAGCTTAACAAGTCTAGTCTGCAAAGCTATGGAGAGGATCATAATGGAGCTCATAAACAAAGACATAGGGGACTTGCAGACATTGGACCCGACCCAGTTTGGCTTCGTCAAGGGCAGATCATGCCTTTTGAACTTGGTCGACTTCTTCGAAACAGTCACCAAGGCCATTGATGAGGGAAAGGCAGTCCATACAGCCTACCTTGACCTTGCAAAGGCTTTCGACACAATACCCCACTCGGGTATTGTAGAAAAACTTACCAGCTTAAATGTAAACTCATGTGTCACAAGATGGGTTGCAAACTGGCTTAAGGACAGAACCCACAGGGTTAGAGTTGCTGGCGCTATGTCAGACTCCAAGCCGGTCAGAAGTGGTTTACCACAGGGATCGGTCCTTGGCCCCTATTGTTCGGCATCTACTTCTCAGAAGTACAGGCCAACATGGGAGGACTTTGGCTGACAAAGTTTGCAGACGACTGCAAACTGGGCGCCATAGTGGAAAGTGCATCGGACACGGATATCCTTCAGAAGGGACTCACAGAAACAGATAGCTGGTGCCAGAGCCATGGCCTGAAGTTAAATGACAAAAAATGTATAGTCATACCCTTCGGGAAAAACAAGGTAACCCCAAGCTACCATATAGGTGGCAATCCACTAAGCACAGAAGAGGTTATCAGGGACCTGGGGACCCAGGTTGACAGTGGCCTTTCTTTTGACACTCACGTTGCTAAAGTGGTTAGAAAGACCTTCTACATTGCCCACCTGATCATGAAGGATTCACATCCAGATCTAGTGAGGTCATTGTTCCCCTGTACTCTTCACTTATCAGACCAATGATTGAGTACAATGCCCCATTCAGGATGTATCTCACCCGACATCTGCAGCAATTGGAGAGACCCCAAAAGTTCCTCACCAAAAGGATAAAGGGACTCCAAAATCTGTCATATGCTGCCAGATTGAAGAAACTCCAGCTCTATTCAGTCGCATACCGTCTGCTCAGAGGTGACATGTGCCTGACATACAAGGCCATGTCCAACCCGGAATTAATGGACATGCTCCACCTCAAAAAATCCAAATCCACCAAACCACTAGAGCAAGCGACTTAAACCTTAGCACAGATATAAATAGGACATGCTGGAGAGATAGATTTATAACTCAGAGACTCCCAATGCTGTGGAATAAAATCCCGGTCCATGTGAGGCAGAGCACCTCGCTGGCTCTGATCAAGAGAAATCTTGACCTGTGGATGGGAGATCGTAGGTTTACCCTGGGAATCATCTCTGTGTCACTGCTGGAAAGAGGCACAACAAACTAATGGGCACAGTATTTTTTCATATAAGGGGTGGCGTAAGCCACAAAACTTTGGGCTAGGCTTATAAATGCCTTAGGGCAGATAGCCTAGTATAAACCTATGAACCTAAAAACACACTCCATTCTGCCATACTAATTTTTACTTACCTGGCAAGTAAGACTATTCTTCCTTTTACAGAACTCCATACACAGTCAAATTTCATCTGCTTTACTTTTTCCTCTATTCCAGTCAGCAGTTATTTCATATGTTCAGTTTATTTTGCAGTGTCTGTTGTCATTTTCCTGCATTATTGAATAAAGTATAGTTGTGTAAGTAAACTTACCATAACAGTAGATGTCTGAATGATCACTGCTGCAGTAGCCTTAGCTATACTGGTTAGACCCTGCACAAGATATAACAGCTGGTCAGCTGCCAAAGTTTCAAGGCACCTTTCATGCACCCACTCACTCAGTAAACTCAAGCTGAGCTAACTAAAAAGACAGGTTTGGGTGTCAAGCCCTTCAGATATTTCATGCCAACAGTGAGAGGGAGGCTAAGCCTTGGAAAAACAATGTTAGGAAAAAAAAAGTTATGTATTTATCATAACATTCCATCTGTGTTGTCCATTTTGAATCTTCCTCATCCTGTGAATTTTCAGATCTGACCCTCAGACCAGACTCGGCCGCTTTACAAACTTAGGATTTTGAAGCTCAAGCTCTCCCTCTCCAACCTATAATGCCTCATTCCCCCAGATTACCTCAGATCGAGTTTGTTCCTAACAGATACACCAGATATATACATAAAATTTTAGAAATAATCATATATCCATCATACAGAGAAAAAGTGTGCATAGTTCAGGGGCTCAAAAGAGGAACTGTGGTTCCTACTAGCATCTCCATCAATGACCTTTCATAACTATGGACAGGCGGGAGGAGGACAGGGAGGTTGCAGAAGAATGAAAATGGACAACACAGACAGAAAGTTATGGTAAGTACATAACTTCTTTATCTGATGTTGTCATTTTCAATTGTTCTTCAACCTGTGGGACAGAGTTCCCCAGCTACAACAACCTAGGGTGGCCCTCATGATGAGATACTCCACAGCACTGCAGAGCCAAAAGCAGCCCTATTCCAGGAGATAATGTCTAGTTTATAATGTGAAATAAAGGCATGAGAATTTGGCCAAGAGGCAGCTGCACAAACATCAACTGACACTCGAGCAAAAAGCTTGAGATGTCGCCATGGATCTCATAGAATGAGCTTTGACACATCTAGGTAAAGTAATACCTTTCAAGGAATAAAAGGAAATGCAATCTCATAACCATTTAGCCAAAGTGGATTTGGCAACTGATGCTCTTTTCTAACATCTGAGAAAATTACGAACAGTTAGCTAGATTTCCTGAAAGATTGTTTCATGTACAGATAAAAATGCAACTATGAACATCAAAGAGATGTAGCATGTATTCTCCCTTGTTTTGAAAACTAGGAAAGAAAACCAATAGGTTAATGGACTGACTGATATTGTCTTCTGCAGCAACTTCAGGCAAAAAACATGGATTGGTCCACAAAGATGCCCTGTCTTTATGAAAAATCAGATAAGCTTTAGAAGAGAGGGCTTGCAGTTCAGAAGCTCTTTTTGCTGAAGTAACAGCTAACAAAAAAGCTTTTTTTCTAGAAAAGAAACAAACTCTACCTTAGCTGCAGGTTCAAAAGAGGAAGAACTAACACCTGTAAAATCAAAGTTAGGTCCCAAGAAGGAGTTAGATCTTTGATTGGGGAACAAATTAAAAAGATACTTGTGAGAAACTCCTTGTATAGTTTTGATGAAGTTAGAGAAGAGAGTTCCCTCCATTGTGAAAATTTAGCTGCCAAATGAATTTTACAGTGGAATAGCTGGCCTCATTTTTGAAGAGGAAAGCCAGGAAATCCAATACTACTGCGATAGGAGCCACAAAAGGATCTATTAGCTTCTGCTGAACCCAGATGGAGAATCTTTTTCCATTTGCTCTTGTAGATTTTTCTGGTAGAGGTTTTGTGGGAGGAAATCAGAATTTTTTGGACCAGGGATGAAAGCCTGGAATCTCTAGCTATCACTGCAATTGGAGAAACCATGTGGTCAGTTTTAGGCCTTGAAGATCCAGGTGAGGGATTGGACAGTAAATCTGGAAGTAGTTCCAGTGTCCAGTGAGGGCAAATCAGGCGAGACCAAAGGAAGGTGAACCAAACTTGGCAAGGTCAAAAGGGAGTAAGTAATGAGGATTACTTTGCTCTTCAACTGGTGTGGTTTCTGAAGAAATCTGGGAATCAGGGATAAAGGAAAGTATGCATAAAGTAGACCCGGGGACCAAACAAGGTCTAGAGCATCTCTTTGTAATTATCCCTGAGGGGAGATCAAGGCAAAGAACCTGTTGCATTTACTGTTGAGAGGGGATGCAGAGAGATTGCTGCAAGGTTGACCTCATTTGAGAAAGACCATGTTTGCCACTGACTGATTCAAAGACCAATCATGAGGCATCAGTAAAAAGTACAGTTTTGTACCTACCATAAATGTAGATGTCCGATAGGTATGCATCTGCAGTCCTAACATATGGGTTGTCCTGCCTCAGGCAGCCCTTCGGTCGGCCGGATTCCAAAGTCTGGGTCTGGCCTTGGCTGATGTCGCACTTCACCCGACGTCACAGCTGCTGGGGTATAAAGGCATCAGCCGACGCCATTTTCCTCAGTGTTTCTTGCCCCAGATGCCAGGTGCCCTCTAGGAAGGCTAAATTTGGATAAATGCAAATAATTCAGTAGAGAGCAAAAAAAAAAAAAATATATATATATATATATATATATATATATATATATATACAAACAAATACACCATAATAGATTCCCCAGCTAGCTAAAAGAGGGGTAAATACCCTAGGAATACCACAGAGGGGAAGGAGGGTGGGTAATCCTGACTGCAGATGCATACCTATTGGACATCTACATTTATGGTAGGTACAAAACTGTACTATGTCCTTCAAGGATGCATCTGCAGTCCTAACATATGGGTAGAATACCATAGCCAAACTGGGGGAGGAGGCACTAAGAAAGATGGTGTAGTTAAGATCCCTTGCAAAACAGCAGTTGCAAAACCTGCTCGGGATCTGGAGTATAAGGGAAGATTATAAGGCTTGGCAAATGTATGCACGGAGCTCCAAGTAGCAGCTTCTAAAATGTCTTTGGTAGCCACTCCTCGTAGGAAAGCTGTAGTGGTGGCTGTAGCGCTTGTGGAATGAGGTCTGATATTTTCAGGAGTTGTCTTTCCATGAAAAGAGTAACAAAATCGAATGCAATTTCCTATCCATTTTGAGATTGTCTGTTTTGAAATTGCTTTTCCTTGCATTCCTGTTGCATATGCTACCAGAAGCTGGTCAGTTTTTCTGTTGGTCTTAGTTCTGTCCAGATAGTAGCGTAATTGTCTGTGCACATCCAAGGTATGTAGCAGTCTTTCCCCCCTGTTCTGTGGGTTGGGGAAGAATGTAGGTAAATGAATCGCTTGGTTCAATGATACTCTGGAGACCACTTTTGGCATAAAGGTAGGGTTAGTTCTCAGAGAGACTCTATCCTGATGGAAGATAAGGAAAGGTTGTACTGCCATTAATGCCTGTAACTCAGATACCCTTCTTGCTGAAGTGATTGCTAGCAGGAAAGCAGTTTTCCAAGACAAGAACTGTAAATCTGCTGTTGCTGCTGGTTCAAAAGGAGGAAGTGTTAACTTTTCCAGCACAAAGTTGAGATCCCATGTAGGCAAAGGTGGTTTCCTTGGAGGTTTTACATTTTTGATTCCTCTCGAGAACTGCCTGAGTAGAGGATGAGAGAAGACAGGAGGATCCATGTTGTATTCTGCTGAAATTGCTGATGCATGGATCTTAATGGAGGAGTAGGACAGGCCATTGTGGAACAGTTCTGCTAAGTATTCCAGGATGTGTGCTATGTTTGCCAATGAGACATTTTCTCCCTTTGCTGCACTCCACATGAGGTATCTTTTCCACTTGGCTGAATAAGTTTTCCTTGTGGAGGGTCTGCGTGCCTCCAGGATAATGTCCTTAACCCTCTGAGATAAATCTGGGTTATTTTGTTTTATGCAATATTCCAAGCAGCTAGCTGCAGTGTTTTCAAGTTTGGATGTAGGATCTTGTAGTTGTTCTGTGTTAGAAGTAAGGGACATAGAGGTAGAGGCCATGCGTGTGTCCGAGACATGCTTCTCAGTAGCGGGTACCAATGTTGCCTCGGCCAGTCTGGAGCTATCAGGATTACCCTTGGCTGATCCTCTTTGATCTTCTGTAGGACTTTGTACATCAAAGGAAGAGGTGGGAATGCATATGCTGTCAGGTTTTTCCAGCTGAAGGAAAGGGAGTCCACCCTCCAGGCAAGTGGGTGGTATGCTCTTGTGCAGAATTTCTTCAATTGGTGGTTGTGTGGGGAGGCGAACAGGTCCTATCTCTGGTAGTCCCCATTTCTTTGTTATGGCTTTGAAGATATCTGGATGCAGCATCCATTCGTGAGCATCCGTGGTAGTTCTGCTTAAGGTGTCTGCTAGTGAATTTTCTTTTCCTGGTACAAATCTGGCCTGAAGTTGAATGTTGAGATTCAGGGCCACATTCCACAGGTCCATTGCCATCCGGCATAGAGGATATGAGTGTGTACCTCCCTGTTTGTTGATGTACCACATGACTGTGGTATTGTCCGTCCTTATCAGCAGGTGGCCTTGTTGAAGGAGTGGTCTGAATGCCTGGATCGCATGTTTCACTGCCAGCATCTCCTTTAGATTTATGTGTAGATTCAGCTGGTCTTGGGTCCATAGGCCTTGTATACACTTGTCCACCATGTGTGCCCCCCAGCCTAGGTCTGAGGCGTCCGTGGTGATGGTCTGGCTTGGATGAGGTTTGTGGAAAGGCAATCCTCTGTTCAACTGACAGGCCTGAACCCACCACAGGAATTCTTGCTTCAGGCATGGAATTATTGGAATCTGGGCTTCTAGACTGTGCTTGTGTTGAGACCATACATTTCTTAGGTACCACTGCAACTTTCTCATATGCAGCCTGGCATGCGGAATCAATATTATGCAGGATGCCATGTAACCCAGGGCTTGCAGGACTTTCCTTGCAGTAAGCTGAGTTTGTGTTGTTAATGTCATGAAATAGACTGGTAGTTGCTTTTGTTTTTCTTCTGTGAGAAAAGCCATCTGAGCTGATGTATCCAGTTCTGCACCCAAGAATGTTATCCTTTGGGATGGTACTAGTCTTGACTTTTGCATGCTGACTGTGTATCCCAAGGCTTGCAACAGTTGTATGACATTTTCCAAATCTTTTGTTAATTTTGCCTTGTTGTCCGCTTGTATTAGGCAGTCGTCCAGGTATGGGTAAATTTGAATTCCCTGAAGCCTGCAATGAGCAATTACTGATGCCAGGCATTTCGTGAATCCTCTGGGCGCAGTAGATAAGCCAAAGGGCAATGCTGAGAATTGATAATGCTCTGATCCTGCAAGAAATCTGAGGTGTCTTCTGCAATCTGGTCATATAGGGACGTGCAGGTATGCCTCCTTGAGATCTAGAGTCACCAGCCAAGACTCCTTGCCCAGCATGGGAAGAAGTTGCTGGAGGGTCAGCATTTTGAATTTTGGAACAATGAGGTATGTGTTCAGTGTGGACAAGTCGAGAATAGGTCTCCATTGATTTTCTTTTCTTGGTACAAGGAAAAGCCTGGAGTAAAATCCTTGGCCCTGTTCCATTGGTGGTACCTTTTCCATAGCTCTCATCCTTAGTAAGTTGTTGATTTGTCTTAGAGCGTCTGTTTTTTGGCTTGGTGGTAGGTTTGGCATTCCTCTTTTTTTTTGGTAGAGTGTGGAAGTGAAACCTGTAGCCCTTGTCTATTGTTTGTAAAGTCCATTTGTCTCCTGTAATGTAATGCCAGTTGTCGGAAAATAAGGCTAGTTTTCCGCCCAAGGGTGCTTCCAGTTGTTCCCTGGTAGGCGGAACCAGAGGCAAGTCATTATGTCTGCCCTATGGAAGTGGTTGTAGTTGAATCTGTGGCAGTACTTCTCTGGTTGGTAGGTTGCCACTGACGTCCCCTGTAGGCACCCCTAGATTGACCTCTGCCTCTTGGGCGTCTATTTCTGCCTCTCTGTGCTCTGGAGTTGTCTGGAAAGGACCAATTCTTCGAAGGTCAATTTTTGCTAAACCTCGGAGGTTGGACCTGTAAGAAATCCTTGACTGTTTGGACAGATTTTGCTTTTTCTTCCACCTTCTTTAGAACCTCCTGTGCAGGGGAGCCAAACAAACTTTGTTTCTCCATAGGAGCATCTAGGAGTTTTGACTTAACGTGGTCTGGTAAGGATTGTTCTTTTAACCAGGCATGCCTTCGAATCACTGTTCCAGTCATAGCTGATCTAAAGGAAGCCTCCAGTGCATCATAGCCACATTTTAAGAAATGGTTACTGACCTGCTGAGAGTTATGTACCAAATCCTGAAGGGACTTGCGGTCTATAGGTTCAGGAGAGGACAGTTTTTTATTTAGCTGGTCTAACAAAAATTCCTGGTACTGAATCATGTGAAATTGACAGTTTAAGGTCCTGGCCGAAAGAGTAGCAGAAGTATAAACCTTTTTACCCCATCTCTCTAATGCTCTAGATTCCCTTTCAGAGGGAAGAGGGCTTTTGGCAGAGGCAGCTGCCACACCTTTAGGGCCCTGTGAAATGGTTTCAGGGTCTGCAACAGGAGCCTTATACAAATGGTAGTGTGTGTCCGGGACCCTGTAATATCTGTCAGGCTTGGCAGGGGCCGGAGGAAGAGAATCAGGGGCAGTACAGGCATCATTATATGCATCAACAGCTGTTAGTACTGGAGGAATGGCTAAGGGCCTATGCTGTGGTAAGTGTAAAAAGGTCCTTAGCCTTTTCCTTGAATCTGAAAAATCCTGGCCCTGCCATTGGAAGTGTTCCCTCATAGCATGTAAGGTTTCCCCAAAAGAAAATTCTTCAGGAGGAGAAGCAGAAGGAATGGAGTCTTCTGCATCAGAATCCTCATAAGTAGAATATGGGCCTTCCTGAGGGTCTGAAACATCTGAGTCATCCGAGGAATAGTCTGTAGAGACAGGATTCGTGGGTTCAGTCCTAGGCCTCTTATCTGTAGGGGGCTGAGAGGCCCTGTCTGGGTGAGGTTGGGATCCCCTGATCAAAGAAATGAGATCCTCAGCCAGGCTGAGTATTTGGGAACTAGAGGTAAGCCTATGTGAGGGAGTTTTAGCAGGTAAGGCCTTAGAAGATTTAGCTGCTTTAGCCCTGGAAAAAGCCTTGATAGACATAGAAGCAGGGGGTCTAGCAGCCCCACGTGCAGGGGTAGATATGTCTAAAGGAATAGTGTCTGACAAATCCTGGGTGCCTGCTTCTGTAGCAGTAAATTCAGTAGCAGATTCAGCCATGCTCTGTGAGGCCTCGGCTATCGGAGGCATGCTTTCGGCTGAAGGAAGAACCGAGGACTCGGTTTCAGCCGAAACCGAGACACTCGCGGTTGGGCCTAACCGTGGTTTCAGCCGAAACCGCGGACCGCGAGTGTCGGTCCTTTTCCTTGCGCTTTTTAGCTAATTGTGCAGTCAGTCTCCGACGGCATTTTGTATGCAAAAGCGGGACCAAAAAACTCCTCTGCAAACTCCGACCGACGTCTAAGCGTCCGTCGGTTGAAGGAAGCACAGGCTAGACAAGCTGATACGTCGTGGTCTGGGCCTAAGCAAGGAAGGCAGTAAGAGTGGAAATCCTTGAGGTATTTGTTTCCCACAAGTTAAACAATTATTTACTTTGACATCGGCTGAGGCAAGAAAGAGTCCCCAACGGGGTACTTAGCTTTTTAGAAGTCTTCGGTAGTAGAAATCTCTGGATCTGACTGACCGGCATTTGTGAACAGCTTCTGCTTCGGGCACCACGCGGCAAGAAAGACTGTGGAAAATGGCGTTGGCTGATGCCTTTATACCCCATCAGCTGTGACGTCGGGTGAAGTGCGACATCAGCCGAGGCCAGACCCAGACTTTGGAATCCGGCCGACCGAAGGGCTGCCTGAGGCAGGACAACCCATATGTTAGGACTGCAGATGCATCCTTGAAGGACATATCTGCTGAACCTGTCTGCTAGGATGTTGACACAGAGGGTAGGATCTGGTTCCTCGTTGCTTGTCGATGTACCACACTATGGACATACTGCCCATCTGAACAGCAATAGTCCTTCAAGAGAGAAAGCCATGCAGTGCTTGCAACTTTAGGATAACAGTTCTCATCTCTATGACACTGGAATGTAGGTTGGACTCCTGAGAAGTCCATGCGCCTTGAACAGTCCATCCCAGAAAATGTCCCCCTCACCCCATCTGGGAGGTGTCTGTGGTCAGCTCGGCATTTGGAGGGGGAAGAACAAAGGGGCGTCCTTGATTGACTTCTGAGGAATGAAACCACCAAAGGAGAATCTTTGCATACACATGATAGCTTGATCAGCTGGTTCGGAAGGTGATAGTGTAAAGACCAATGGACTGATTATGTCCACTGTAGGATTCTCACGTGCAAGTGTGCTGCAGGTAATAGAGTTATTGTGGCAGCCACTGAGACCAATGCTCTGAGCACTAATTTTGCTGCAGGGGCTGGAATTGCTAGGATCTGTGAGATATACAGCCTCAGGGTCGAAAATCTGTCTGGAGGTAGGTAGGCCATAAATCTGGTCATCTCTGAACGTGCACCAATAAAATCTATCAGTTGAACAGGTAGTAACTGTGATTTTTGCATGCTAATTGTTATACTGACAGTGGGAGCTAGCTGCAACAGGCAGTCTCTGGCCAGAATGAGTAGATGCCTGGTCGGAGCAGTTAGGAGCCAGTCGCCAAGATAAGGAAACAATTGGAATCCCTGCAGTCTGAGATGAGCTGAAACTACCACCATGCATTTCGTGAACACCTTGGGAGCTGTGTTGAGACCAAATGGGAGCACTCTGAATTGACAATGACTGGCTCCCAGTCTTAAGTGAAGTTATCATCTGTACTGCTTGTCCATTTTGCTAGATATGGTAATACATATCCTTCAGGTCTATCAAGCACATCCAGTCTTCCATCCTTGGTAGTAGTAAGGTGGATTGAATCGTGACCATCCTGAATTTCAAGTTCTTCACAGACTTGTTCAGAAATGCCAGATCCAAAACTGGCATTAGATCCCGTTTTTTTTAGTACTAAAAAGAATCTTGAGTAGATGCCCGATCCGACTTAGTCAGAAAGTACCTCCTAGATGACTTTTTGGAGCAGTTTTGTAATTTCTACAGCTGCTGCCTCCCTCTGATTGGGTGGCATATCGGGGAGGCAAGTCTTTGGTTTGCGGAGGCATAAAAAGGGAATTGCGTATCCTTTGGATATAATCCTTTGCACCCATCAGTCCTTTATGATGGCTATCCAGGCTTCTGGGTGCAAGGATAAGGACCACCCAACTGCCTCCATAGAAGGGCAGCCGGGCAAATTATAAGGGATGTTGAAAAGGTCTGTCCGAAAAAGAATCGAGACTTTTGATTTTGCAGCCACCCACTATAACGGTTTCCCCCTCTACCCTGGGGGGAAAAGTGTCCCCGAGATTCCCGAAAAGGACCCTGAGACTTCTTAAACTACAGTTTTTTTTATCATCATGCTGATACATGGAGAATGACCTTTGTGGGGTAGAAAATTAGATTTCGATAGCAGACAAGGTCTTTCCATCTTTCTCGCTATGGAAGATAGTGTCAGACTGTGGGGCCAAACAATGATGAACCATCAAAAGGTGCACTGCCAAATGATGCCTTGAAAGGTTCCACAAAGTTACATAACCGTATCCAGGCATGATGCCTAATGGCAATGCCAGAACTGGAGTCCATCAGGAGCCTTCTGCAGCACGGAGAAATCAGCCTCATGGACGAGTTGGATATCAATTAAAGAGTGGCCATTCTGAAGAAAAAGTTCTGTTCCTCATTAGACATCGACTCAGGGATCAAGCTAGAGAGATCCTTGCTTAAGTCCTCCGTAGCCTGGTAAAGTGAGAAGACATTTAGTGCTAGTAAAGCAAACATGGCCAAAGTGCAAACCCTCTTTCCAAATCTGTCCAAAACTCTAGACTTCCTGTTAGTGGGATGGACAATGGAGCGTTCCTGAGCCAGCTGTTTTTTGGTGGCTGCTGCAACAACCATGGCATCTACCGGGATCTCTTTGTCCAGTGCAATCTGTCTATGGGGGGCACAGACTATCTTATCCACCTGTTTGGGTATGGGCTCTACAGTGTCTGGTTCCTTCCATGCCCTGGTAGATACAAATGCAATAAGTGCATCTGCAGGGGGGACACCCAGGATGTAGATGGGCCTGTGCCGAAAGCCTACAAAAACACAGTCTCCTCTGGGTTAGGGTTTTGGGTAGACCATTCACCTTTTTGACGGAGGGTCTCCAAGATGTCTGTAAAAGAGAAATAGTCAAGTAGAGATACTGGGTACCCCTCCCCATCCTCGAAGTCAGCATCAGTTGTAACCAATTCCTGAGGGGAATCCAAGTGTCTCCTTTTACACTTTTTCTGGGGGACCTCCCTGGTGGGATGCTTCGGGGAGGTACCACAAGACATTTGAAGTTTCACAGTTGGAAAAGATTGGAGGCTTCCTTGGACTAGTTGTCCCAGTAGTAGACATGAAGTCCGAGTCGCAGATTTCATGGAGGTGGGGACTGGATCTGACAGTGGGAGTACTGGAAATCCTGTACAGTGAGAGAGTACTCTCTCCACCACCTCAAAGGCAGATGGACTACAAGAACCCAAGAGTTGTCGCTCCGGAGCCAAAGTTGTCAGAGCAGACTTCTCTGGAGCCCCCATAATTCTCCGCTCTGAAGAAGGAGTCAGTGCCAAGCTGTTGAATGCAAAGGCTCTGAGGGAAGCGACAGCTCCAAAAACTTTGGAGATTAAGTAAGCCACCTGGACTCTGTCTCTACTCTTCAGCTCCAAGATGCACTGGGTCCTGATGCTGTCAGAGCCTAGCACGTCAGGGAGATGGTTGGACGAAGTAATAACTACTGGATGTGACATCTCATTTCTCAGGGCCATTAGATGAGATGACTATGAAGCAGGTCGTATCAGAAAAGGAGCTACAGGATGGAAGTGAGAATGTCTGTTCATGGATCCAGGAGGGGACAGAGCTGGAACCCCCATCTGGATCTGTGTTTTGAGGAATTCTCTCATGAGTCTATCCACCTCATGTTTGGACAAGCTCCAGGAAGACTGATGGAAGAGGAAGCTGATGGTGGCTTGGACACTCTTTTGGGAGAGGAGATCTCTGGGCCAAAACACCCAGCCCTGAAGTAGTGGGAGAAACATGGGGAGCCAAAAAAGAAGAGACCAAACCTGTCAGATCCAAGGTTTCTGGGGCCTTTTTTGGTGGCTCGGAGGATGAGGAGGCTCTCTCTTGGGGACATTTCTTATGTTCCCGAGCCTCCTTATATTCCTTTACAGGGGCTTGAGCCCCTGAAGTGGAAGGCGCTGGAGCAGCAGGAGAAGAAGGAAGCAAGCCCTTCAAAATGAGCTTGTTCCTGTGGTCCGCTAGTGCCCACGGATTAACCCCCCCCCCCCCCAAGTGTCACAAGAACTATACAGGTGTGCTGGGCCTAGGAAAGAAAACGCACTCCCTGTGGGCATCAGACAAGGGAAACTTCTGCCCACAGGGAAGTGCATTTTTTAAAACCCAAGGGTTTATTGGGCTCATCAGCCATAATAAACCAAAAGTCTACCTTAACTTTAGAGAGGAGGGGGAAGGGAACCAGAATGAGTGAAAGCAGCGGTAACGTCTAGCTAGACCAAAAAAAAAAAAAAAACTTTTTTTTTTTTTTTTTTAAAAAAGGTTAACATTTAGAAGGTAAAAATGGGAGGAGAGGATTAAAAAAAAAAGAAAATCACAGTTAAAGGCCGACTTATGACTGAAGGAAAATTATGTTAGGAGCTCTCATTGCAGTGAAACCTCAATGCTTTCTGGATGGGCAGCAAACGAGTTCTGAGGTAATCTGGGGGAATGAGGCATTATGGGTTAGAGAGGAGAAACTCGAGCTTCAAATCCTAAGCATGTAAAGCAGCAGTCTCGGATCTGAAACTCACAGGTTGAGGAATACATGAAAATGGCAACATCAGATCAAAGGTTCAAAGCCTGGCATTAACAATACACCAGAAAACAAGGAGGCAATAGGGAGGGGCTACAGTAGCAGTTATTACATCGTCTACTGTCATCGTAGGTTTATTTACACAGCTGTACTAGGTTTTCTCACACTAATCGCTGTTAAAGTAGGCCTTAGCTGTATGAGCAAATTACCCCAGGTTAGTGGATTCGGGAGGTGGAGGAAAATGGGTTCAGAAGCCTCAGAACAGTTCCAGCACAGCATGATTCTGACTTGGACAAGAAATCAAGTTTATAATGCTTTGCAAACATATGTTACAGAGGGCCAAGCAGCTGTGTCTAGACTACTTCTAGACTCAAACCCTTTCCAAAAAGCCAAAGAGAAAATCAAGGCTCTGGTAGAGTGGGCCTTGACACTGCCTAGATACACTTTTGTAGTGGTGAGTATAACAAAAGGTAACAGCCCTCAACAACCATTTGGTCTGAAAATAGTCTGCTTTGACAAAGGCTGTCCCCCCTTCCTCTTACCTTCACAAGAAATTAATTAAACTGAAAATCTGAAAGATGTATTTCTGCCAAGATAACAGCAGAGTTATCTGTGGACATCCAAGGTATGGAGTATCCATTTCCCCTCATTTTTACATTCGAGAAAGAAAACAAGAGATGGGCTGTTTGGCTTAATGCAAGCTTAGATATCACTTTAGGCACAAGAGATTAGCTCTCCAATAAATACTTACTGTTGAAAATGAGACAGGGTTGACTCACTAAGAACTTACAGTGCCGATATCCCTCCTGCAAAGGGCAAAGCAATTAGTAAAACTGCCTCCCATGTAAAGAACCTCGAGTCAGCCTGTTACTGGTTCAAATGGATGACGTGTCAGCTTCTCTAAAACAAAATTAATATTACAAGGAGGGGCCACCGGTTGTTGTGGAGGCCTCTTATGAAAAACACCTTTCAAAAACATTTTGACACGAGAATGCATTTAAATAGGAGGATCTATGGACAGACATGCAAAAATGGCAGATAAATGAACAATGAAATGAATAAGAGGAATAAGAAAGGCCATAGGATAGTAACTCAGACAAATATTGTAAAACCAGGGAACAACTATGCTGGCACCAGCTAGAAAATATTTTCCATTGGTTAATATACGACTTTTTAGAAGAGGGCTTTCTTGCCTTCATTAGTACCTGCTGCGTGTCTCTCAGTGAACAGCTGTCTAAAAAGAATTAAGACCCTATCATCCATGCAGTCAGCTGATCTTGACCGGGGTCGGGGTGCATCAAACAACCCTGATCTTGTATGAGATCTATTCTGTAAAGAAGCTTGTGGTAACTGCCCTTGCCATTTCCAAAAGAATGGAGAAAGTACAGTTGTGTACATTTACCACAAATGTAGATGTTAGAGTGTTTTCACTGTTCTGTCTTAAATGATGGGATTTCCTGTTGTAACAGTTCTTGGCTGGCCAGACTACCACAGAATTTTCTCCTCTTCCTGAAGCCAGTGGATGCCCTGTCCAATGTCAAGACATCTGGGTATAAAGGGAGTCAGCTGGCACCATAACATCAGTACTTTCTTGCTCCAACAGATAGGAGCCCCCTAACTGGACGATAAGGTCAAAGGCCTAATCTCAGAATCTCCTGAGTATGTAAAGAGGAGGAGAAAAACATCTAGAACTAGACAGACTGTGTCCTCCCCAAACTCATGGGGCGAGAGAGGAAGAATGGAGAAAGAACACCGCAACAGTGAATACACCCCATACATCTACATTTATGGTATGTGCACACAACTGTATTTTTTGTGTTTCAATGTTGCAGTCCTAACTGATGGGATGACTCCTCAAGCTGAAATGAGGGTGGATGGAAAGCTTACACAGTGAAGTGTGCACCTTGCAAGATGACAGTGGCAAACCCTGCTCTGGACTTGGAAAAGGCTGGAAGGTGATCATGTTTGATGAAGGTATGCACAGAGGACCAAGTAGCAGCTTCCAAAATGTCCTTAGTGGTAACGCCTTTAAGAAAGGCTATAGACTTGGTTTAGAAAGATCTCTATAACCACTTTAGGGATAAAGGAGGGATTTAGTCCTAAGAGAGAGACTGTCAGGGTGGAAGGTGAGGAAATATTTCACACACATATATGGACCTGAAGCTCTGAAGCCCTTCTGACTGAAGTAATGGGTAGCAGAAAGGCTGGCTTTCAGGTCAGGAATTTGAAGTCTGTGGAGGCAGGTGGCTCAAAAGGTGGGAAGGTGGGCTTCTCCAGAATAAAAAGGAGATCCTGGGGGAACAGGTTTCCTCGCGGGTCTAATGTGGATAATCCCTCTCAGGAACGGTTTCATGAGAGGGTGGGAGAGGAATGGGGGGATGAGCAGGTAGATAAGCTGAAATTGCTGAAGAATACGCTTTAATAGAGGAATAAGTATGAAAGGATCAAAGAATCTGAGCTTGAAGAGAGCTCTGCCCCTTCTGTCTGCACCAAACAGTGAATCTTTTCCATTCAGCAGAGTCAAGATTATCTTGCACTACGTCTCATGGCTTCTTTTAGACCTGTTTGTGGAGGGGTGTCCCCCTCTGGGGGGTGGAGGTATCATCCAAAGCTATCAATTTGATTGTGTTCAGGTGGGGTAACTAACTGAATCAAGGAGGTTGAACCTGAAGGATGTCATTTACCGTGTGCATGGACCTGACCTTATCCTCAATAAAGTACAGTTTCAGCCTTGGGGCCAGAAAAAGAAATCTTTGTCCAAAGGAGCATCCAAGAGACTGGATTTCACATGTTCAGGAAGGGACTGTTCCCTAAGCCAGGCATGTCTTCTAATGACGAATCCTCTTGCTGCTGCTCTACTGGAAGCTTCCAGAGCATCACAGCCACAGTGCAAGGAGTGCTTGGCTACTTGAAAGCAAGAATTGTACAAGTACGGCAGCTCCTTGGAGAAGAACTTATTTTCAATGGCCGACAGTTTTTGCTTCATTTCATCTAAAACAGTTTCTGGATACTTCACCATATACAACTGGCAATTCAAAGCCCTCATAACCAGAGGTGAGACCGCTCTTTCCAAACCTGTCCAAGATGCTGTTTTCTTTGTTAGTTGGCAGTGGATTTTTGTCAGTACTGTTCTTTAGCTTCCATAGGACCCAGAGTCACCACTTCAGGGTCTGCTACAGGGTTCTTGAAAAGGTGCCTGTGGGAATCCAGAACCCTGTAAAATCTGTAAGGTTTTTGAGGGGGTAAGGGTGACAGAGTTTAAAAGTTATGTACTCACCATAACTAGGCATGTGTGTTGCCCATTTTCATTCTTCCTCAACGAATGGGTTATAGATCTGATCCTTGGATCTGACTCGGCTGCATACTTCTGGATCCAACTCTCAAGCTCCTCCCTCTACCCATAATGTCCTAGTCCATTCTCAATACCTCAGACTGAGTTTTTTGCCTAAAAATCCAACTAATTAAAGAAAGGGATAACTCAAAGAATAGGGCTCAAACACAGAACTATAAGTTCCAATAAGAAATCCAACAGGCCATTCCAGAAAATTAAAGGAAGGGGATGGATGGAGGGGGGAAGTTGAAGAAGAATGAAAATGGACAACTCATATATGCCTACTTATGGTGAATATTATAATACTGACATCTCAAAACAAATTTGAGATACCAGCTTACAAACTCTTCTCTGAGCAACATGCGTGAAAGTACAGTTGTGTACACTTACCATAAATGTAGATGTTCAAGTGTATTCACTGTTGCAGTCATCACACTTGCATTATCCTGTCAGGGGTAGCCCGAAGTTGGCCCGAACATCAGAGGCTTAGCATGTCTGCGTCAGCTGCTGTCGCTCCAGGACTGACGTCAGGTCGTCAGTGGTATAAAATCAGGCAGCTGACACCATTACATCAGTTTTTCTTGCCCCAAATGTCAGGAGCCCCCAAATAGGGATCTAGGTTATGGTGGAGAACACCACCAGTAGAAAGTAAATACCAAAAATCCCTGCGAGGAAGAGAGAAAGAGAGACAAGGGGATGGAGGGTGGGAAACCAGGACTGCAACAGTGAATACACTCGAACATCTACATTTATGGTAAGTGTACACAACTGTACTATGTTCTTCGTGTTTCACTGTTGCAGTCATCACACTTGGGTTGATTCCCAAAGCTGAAGAAAAGGGTGGAGGCAGTCAAGAAGACTTGGGGATGGCTAGGATGCCCTTACAAGACTGTGGTTGCAAAGCCTGCCCTGGATTTGGAGAAGATAGGCAGGTGGCAATGCTGGGTGAAGGTATTGAGCAGAACTCCATGTTGCAGCCTCCAGGATGTCCCTGGTAGGGACCCCTCTGAGAAAAGCTGCAGGAGGTGGAGGTTGCCCTGGTGGAATGCCTCCTGACCCCCTTAGGGGGTGGTTTCCCATGGTACTTGTAGCAGAAATGGATACAGTTTTCTTTTCGGCTTTTCCCGGTTAGGGGTCGCCACAGCGGATCAGCTGTTTCCATTTCTTCCTGTCCTCTGCATCTTGCTCTGCCACACCAACCACCTGCATGTCCTCTCTAAGCACATCCATAAATCTTATCTTAGGCCTTCCTCTTTTCCTCTTGCCTGGCAGCTTTATCCTTAGCATCCTTTTCCAAATATACCCAGCATCCCTCCTCAGCACATGTCCAAACCAACGCAATCTCGCCTCTCTGGCTTTGTCTCCAAACTGTCCAACCTGGGCTGACCCTCTAATATACTTATTCCTAATCCTGTCTACCCTCGTCACACCCAGTGCAAATCTCAACATCTTTAACGCTGCCACATCCAGCTCTGACTCCTGCCTTTTTGTCAATGCCACTGTCTCCAATCCATATAATATAGATGGTTTCACTACCCTTTTGTAGACCTTCCCTTTCACTCTTACTGGTACTTGTCTGTCACAAATCACTCCTGACACTCTTCTCCACCCACTCCACCCTGCCTGTACTCTCTTCTTCACCTCTTCCACACTCGTCATTACTCTGAACTGTTGATCCTAAGTATTTAAACTCATCCACCTTCACCAACTCTACTCCCTGCATCCTCACCATTCCTCTATCCTCCCCTTTCATTCACACACATACATTCTGTCTTAGTCCGGCTGACCTTCATCCCTCTCCTCTCTAGAGCATACCTCCACCTCTCCAGGGTCTCCTCAACCTGCTCCCTACTCTCACTACATATCACAATGTCATCTGCAATCATCATAGTCCACGGGGACTCCAGTCTGATCTGGTCTGTCAACCTATCACCAGTGCAAATAAGAAAGGGCTCAGAGCTGATCTTTGATGTAATCCCACCTCCACCTTAAACGCATCTGTCACTCCCACTGCAGATCTCACCGCTGTCACACTACCCTTGTACATATCCTGTACCACTCTTACATACTTCTCTGCCACTCCCGACTTCCTCATACAATACCACAACTCTTCTCTAGGCACCCTGTGATATGCTTTCTCTAAGTCCACAAAGACGCACTACAACTCCTTCAGACCGTTTCTGTACTTCATCAACACTCTCAGAGCAAACACTGCATCTGTAGTGCTTTTCCTGGCATGAAACCATACTGTGGCGTCTTTCGGCTTATCACGGTTAAGGGTCGCCACAGCGGAACTCTGGTCCGCTAATGTTGATAGTGGATTTTTACATGCAGAGTTACCAGCCCTGACGCACAAACTTCAACGAAGGCATGCCCATTCATGCATGCCTCCACACAGAAGACACTCTAGTTGAGAATCGAACGCGACAACATCTTGCTGTGAGGCGACAACTCTACCGCAGCATTGCTGATCACTAATCATCACCTCCCTTCTTAACCTAGTCTCCACTACTCTTTCCCATAATTTCATGCTGTGACTGATCAGTTTTATCCCTCTGTAGTTACTACAGCTCTGCACATCACCCTTATTCTTAAAAATCGGTACCAAAACACTTTCTCCATTCCTCAGCCATCCGCTCACTTTTCAAGATTTCATTAAACAATCTGGTTAAAAATTCCACTGCCATTTCTCCTAAACACCTCCAAGCTTCCACAGATATGTCATCTGGACCAACAGCCTTTCCATTCTTCTTCCTCTTCATAGCTATCCTTACTTCTGCCTTGCTAATCCACTGCACTTCCTGATTCACTATCCCCACATCATCTAGCCTTCCCCCTCTCTCATTCTCTTCATCCACCAGCCCCTCAAAGTACTCCTTCCATCTGTTCAACACATTCTCCTCGCTTGGGAGTATGTTTTCCTCATTATCCTTGATCACCTTTACCTGCTGCACATCTTTCCTAGCTCAGTCCCTCTGTCTAGCCAATCGGTACAGGGGTCCTTTTCTCCCTCCTTAGTGTCCAACCTTTCATACAACTCTGTATATGCCTTATCCTTAGCCTTTGCCACCTCTCTCTTTACCATGCACTTCATTCTCCTTATACTCGTTTACTTTCTTCATCTCTCTGACAATCCCACTTTATCTTCGCCAGCCTCTTTCTCCATATACTATCCTGTACTTCCTCATTCCACCACCAGGTCTCCTTGTCCTCCTTCCTCTGTCCAGATGTCACACCAAGCACCTTTCTAGCAGTCTCCCTTACTAGCTCTGCTGTAGTTACCCAGCTATTCGGTAACACTTCACTGCCACCCAGTGAACGTCTTAACTCTTCCCTGAACTCCACCTCACAATCACCCGTTTTCAATTTCCACCATTTGATCCTTGGTGCTGCCCTCACAATCCTCCTCCTCTTTTTGATCACCAATGTCATTCTACAGACCACCATTCTATGCTGCCTAACTACACTTTCCCCAGTCACCACTTTACAGTCTCCTATCTCCTTCAAACTGGGCCTCCTGCATTGGATATAATCCACCTGTGTGCATCTCCCTCCACTCTTGTATGTCACCCTATGCTCCTCCCTCTTGTTAAAATACGTATTCACCACAGCCATGTCCATCCTTTTGCAACATTCACTACCATCTGACCTTCTGCATTTCTTTCCTTAACACCATACCTACACCCATCACTTCCTCATCCCCTCTGCTCCCTTCACCAACATGCCCACTGAAATCTGCTCCGATCACCACTCTCTCACCCCTGGGTACAGTCATCACCACTTCATCCAACTCACTCCAAAATTTTTCTTTCTTATCCATCACAAGCCCAACTTGCGGGGCATATGCACCAACATTCATCATTACACCATCAATTTCCAGCTTCATAAATATCACTCTATCCGACACAGAAATGGATATGGTGTGCTATCCATTTGGAGACTGTTTGGATATGGCCTTGCCCTCTGCCCCTGCTGCAAAGCTGACTAGCAATTGGTCAGTTTTCCTAAAAGATTTAGTCCTACCCAGGTAGAATCTGAGCTGTGTACATCTACAGAATGCAGAATCCTTTCCCCCTTGTTCTGAGCATCAGGGAAAAAGGTGGGCAAATGAACATATTGGTTGAGAGCCACACTGGATACCACTTCAGGCATGAAAGTTGGGTTAGTCCAGAGGGAGACCCTGTCAGCATGAAAAATGATGAAGGGCTCTACAGCCATGAGTGCTTGCAGCTCTGAGACTCTTCTAGCTGAAGTGATGGCCAGAAGCAAGGCTGTTTTCCAAGAGAGAAATTTTAACTCTGCTGAAGATGCAGGCTCATGGAGGGAGGGGGGTAGTGTGAGCTTTTCCAACACAAAGTGAAGGTCCCAAGCTAGGGTAGGAGCTCTTCTGGGTGGCCATAAATTGTCATCCCCTCTTAGGAACTGTTTGATGAGAGGGTGAGAAAAGAGGGGTGGGCTCTGTGCTGTAATGAGCAGAGATGGCAGAGGCATGAATTTTAATAGAAGAGAAGGATAGGCCCCTGTGAAGTAGGTCTGCTAGGTAATCCAGGATGAGAGGTAGGGAGGGTTATGCTGTTTCAGCTCCTTTAGTCTGGATCCAGGTGCGATACCTTTTCCACTTGTCAGCATAGGATTTTCTAGTGATAGGGCATCTGGCCTCACGTACAACATCCAGGACTTGCTTGCTTAGGCTGGCAACTGGAGGAGAGGTCAGGGAATAAGCCAGGCTCAGGGTCTGCAAATGTGGATGCATGAGTTCTCCATTCTGCTGGGTCAGGAGAGTTGGGATCTGAGGAAGGTGCCATGGGGGCAGGGGTGACAGACTGTGCATCACTGGGTACCCAGTGCTGGTGTGGCCAGTCTGGGGCAATCAAGATTGCTCTTGGTTTTTCTTCCCTTATTTTGAGTAGTACGTAGGGGTAGATGGGGAAATGCATAGATCGAAAGTTTTACCCCATTGGAAGGGAAAGGGCATCCACTTTCCTGGCCTTGCTGTGAGGTTCCCTGGCACAGAATTTGCTGAGCTGGTGATTGTTGTGGGAGGCAAAGAGGTCCACCTTCGGGGTGCCCCATTTTTGGGTTATCAGGTTGAAGGTGCTGTGGGGTCTAGCTGCCACTCATGTGGGTATAGGAGGTTTCTGCTTAAGTTGTCTGCCAGAGAATTTTGGGAGCCTGGCAGGAATTGTGCTAGCAGGTGAATATGCATGGCTGAAGCTATGTGCCAAAGGGTCATGGCTAGCCTGCAGAGGGGATAAAGAGTGAGTTCTTCCCTGCTTGTTGATGTACCACATCACTGTGTTGTCTGCTTTGATCAGTAGAGGCCCCGGGAAAGAGTAGGGGTCTGAAAGCTGAGAGAGCGTGCTGAAGCACTAGCATCTTTTTTTCGTTGATGTGCAGATGTATTTGATTTGGGCTCCAATGGCCCTGAATGCACCTGCCATCCAGGTGTGCACCCCAGGCATAATCTGATGCGTCTGTGGTTAGGGTCTGGGCGGCGAGGGGTTATGAAAAGGGAAGGCCCTTGTTGTGGTTGCATGCTGCTGCCCACCAAAAAAATCTTTACTTAGACAAGGTATCATAGGTATGATAGTTTCCAGGTCCTTAGAATGTTGACACCAAAGGCTTTTTAGGTACCACTGAAGTTTCCTCACAAGCAGTCTGGCATATGGAAGGAGTAGGATGCCATGAACCCTGGAGCTTGCAAGATTTTCCTTGCGGATAACTGGGATCTGGTGGCTAGTTGAGAGAAGTAGCCTGTCAGAAAAGCTTGTTTTTCTGGAGTAAGGAATGCCATCTGGGATGCTGTGTCCAAGCTTGCTCCCAGGAATACAATTTTTTGAGTGGGGACTAGTTTGGATTTCTTTTCGTTTATAGTATACCCCAGGGAGGCCAGTAGGTCCTTTACAAAGGTCAGGTGCTGTAACAGCTTTTCCTGACTGACTGCCTGAATCAAACAGTCTAAGTAGGGGTAAATCTGAATATTCTTTTGTCTGCAAAAAGCAATGGCTGGAGCCAGGCATTTTCTCAAAACTCTGGGAGCAGTGGATAAGCCAAAGGGAAGCGCAGAGAATTGAAAGTGCATAGATCCTGCCCTGAAACGGAGATGTTTCCTGCAAGAATCCCAGATTGAGATGTGTAGATAGGCCTCTTTTAGATATAGGGTGGCTAACCAAGCATCCTTGGGTAGCATAGGAAGAAGCTGCTGGAGGGTGAGCATTTTGAATTTTGGTATCACCAGGAAGGTGTTTAGAATTGATAGATTGAGGATTGGGCGCCAGGTGCCCTCTTTTCTGGGTACAAGGAAAAGCCTGGAATAGAAACCTTGGTCTATCTGGTCTGCAGGAAAAGGCTGTATTGCTCTCATGGAGAGCAGGGAATGGTTTTGGTTTTGGGCTTGGGTCTCTGCCACTGGTTTGGAGGAAGATCTGGGAACCCTTTTGGGGTTGGCAGAGTGTGGTAATAAAATGTGTATCCCTGGGACACTATGTTGAGGACCCATCGGTTGTTGGTGATGGAGGCCCAGTTTTTTGCATGAGAGGAGAGTTTTCCTCCTAGGGGGACAAGCAGGTGAGCAGAGGTAAGGGGTGGAGTTGTAAAGTCATTATGAGTTCTTTCCATAAGGGGGTGGGGCTTAGCACTCCCAGTTTTTGAAGTGGAGGAACTCCACTGCTTAGATCTCTGCATTCCCTGGGACTGCTGTCTAGGGGGGGTCTGCTTTCCCTAGGTCTTGTCTGAGCTGGCCTTGAGAAGGCTGGAAAAGGACCAATGCTTGGAAGGGCAATGCCTACTGAACCTCGGAAGCTGGACCTGCAAGAAGTCTGTCTTCATAGATTTGGCTTTTTGTTCCATCTTTATTAAGACCTCTTCTGCCTTGGTGCCAGAGAAATTGTCTTTGTTCAATGGTGCGTCCAATAGTTTTGATTTGACATGTTCTGGCAAGGTCTGTTCCTTAAGCAAAGCATGCCTCCTAAGAACAGAACCCATGACTGCTGCCCTGCAGGATGCTTCTAGCTTGTCAAAGCCACATTACAAGGTGTGTCTAGTAACTTGGCTTGCATAATGCATAAGCTTCTGTGATTCTTTATTTTCTGCACAAGCCGGAAAGGTCGATATTTTTTGTTTAAGGAGTTCCATTGTATGTTGCTGGTATTTCAGCATGTGGAACTGACAATTTAGTGCTCTAATGGCAAGAGTTGCAGAGGTGCATACTTTTTTACCCAATCTGTCTAAAGCTCGGGAATCCCTGTCCGAGGGGGTGGGATTCTTAGTTGTGGTTGCTTTTATTCCTTTAGGTCCTTGAGAGATGACCTCTAGGTCAGCAGTAGGATTTTTGAAAAGAAATTTGTGAGAGTCAGAAACTCTTGAATACCTGTCAGGTTACCTGTCAGCAGGTGGGAGGGTGTCAGGAGTTAAACTGGATTCCATAAAGACATCATCCACAACATCCAGGACAGGAAGAATGGCTAAAGGTCTGTGCTGTGGTAAATCTAAGAATTCCATGAGTCTCTTTTTGGACTGAGGATAGCCCTGACATTCCCATTGGAATGCTCCCTTAAAGTATGTAGGATTTCACAAAATGAAAAATCCTCTGGAGGACAGGCAGATGGAATGGATTCCTTTGCATCTGAATCCTCATAAGCAGACAAGGGTTGCATATCTTCATATTCAGAAACCTTAGAGTCATCGGACTCCTGGTCAGATAAAACTGCTGGGGACAAGTCTCTTTCTTTTGGAAGGGGTAGGCTGGCTTCCCCTAATAAGCATGATAAGGTCTTCCACCATTTTAAGCATTTGAGACTGAGGCATGGAAGCAGGTGCTTGAGCTTGGGTCGTTTTTTTTTTTAGGCATAGTTCAACTCTGGGCCTTAGAAAGTCGGTTTTAGAAAGAACTGAAAACGCGAAAGTCGGTTTGTGTCGAATATCAGTAGTGCGAAGAACTTCCTCAGAAGCCGGTGCCTGCTCAGTGGCTCCAGATCCATCCAAGGTAGAGACATCCGCAGGATCTTAAGTCAAAGAAGAGTCTTGCAGTATACCGGACTCCGAACGGGTCTAGGTAGTGGCCTGCGAAGCCACAGAAGTGGGCATCAGGGGCTGCGAAAGCACCTCACTGAGGACTGGCGAACTGGCGACTAGCTTAACGAAAGCGTCGGTGGCAGTTTTGGACCTGTGCAGTCTGTCTCTATCTTTATCCTTACATTTTTTTGGAAGATCAGTAGTCGGATGGCTTACAAAAGCCATTTAAGCATCTGGAGACAGAAAGCGAAAATACTTCGCTACAATAAGGGCCCGACGACGTATAGTTCTGGCTTTGAACAAAGCACAAAATCGACAGCGAGGGACATCGTGGTCTGGGCCTAAACAGGTGACACAGTAAGAATGGAAATCTCTGTGTGGTATTTGCTTTCCACAGACAAGACAATTGTTAACTTTTTCTGATATCGGTTAGAGCAAGAAAAAAGGATCCCAAATGGGGTACTTAGCTTTAGAAGACTTCAACTTCAATTCGGAAACGAAAACTCAGGCAGTGGCTGACCGGCAGTCATGCAAACTGCTTCTGCTTCAGGCTCCTTGGCAAGAAAGGCTGATGTAATGGCGTCGGCTGCCTGATTTTATACCACTGACAACCTGACGTCAGTCCTGGAGCGACAGCAACTGACGCAGAAATACTAAGCTTCTGGTATCCGGGCCGACTGACGACTACCCCTGGCAGGATAACCCAAGTGTGATGACTGCAACAGTGAAACACGAAAAACATCCATCTTTTATATGAATGTCAGTGACTGAAAACATATCAGGAATTAACAAAAAGCTGCAAGGAAATGCAATGCCTGTCTAAAGGAGCACCAGTCAGGATAAGAAAGAGACAGGAAATCTACATAATTATCAATATGAATATTTACATTGAAATTAACTTCTCTAATAGTCAGATGTAAACCACCTCCAAGACTTCGCAGTAGCTCTTAGAAAGTACAGTTTTGTACCTACCATAAATGTAGATGTTCGAGGATCCACATTGCTGCAGTCCTAACTATTGGGTAGTCCTCTTTTCTTGCCCCAGATGTCAGAAGACCCTGAAAGATAAGGCCAAAACCAAAAACTCCCAAAATACCTGCACCAAAAATATATGTACAATATATACAAAATTAGCAGAATATAACCTCACCTACACAACCACCCCTAAACACAGAGGGGAAGGAGAGGGGGTAATTGGCAAGCAAGCATGTCCTCCTAACATCTACATTTATGGTAGGTACAAAACTGTACTATGTTCTTCATTCCACATTGCTGCAGTCCTAACGAATCCCAAAGCAGAGGTAAGGGAGGCTGGCAAATCATAAGGAAGCAGGAACTGACAACATGCCTTGCAAAATAGGAATGAGGCCTAATCCCAGCTGGAATCTCCTTGCCATGATGGGAATAACAAAATGTAATGCAACACCCAATCCACCTAGAAATAGTTTGTTTTGACACAGGCTTGCCCTTTGAACTCAAAGCAAAAGAAACAAACAACTGCTGAGACTGCCTAAAATCCTTAGTCCTGCTCAAATAATAACGAATAGCCTGTGTACATCTAAAGTGTGCAAAATCTTTTCCCCATTTTGGGGATCTGCATAGTTTGGTTTAAAGCCACACTAGAAACCACCTTAGGCATAAAGGAAGGAAAATCAAAAAGGCTCCACTGCCATAAGGGCTGCAACTCAGAAACCCTTCTTGCAGAAGTAATGGCCAACAAAAAGCAGTCTTCCATGACAAGTATTTCAATTCAGCAGTAGCCGAGGCTCAAAAAGGTGTAGAGTAAGTTTCTCCAACACAAAATTGAGATCCCAAGCAGGAGTAGGAGCTCTCATTGGGGGTCTTATATCTTGCCCCTCTAAGAAATTGTTTGAACAAAGGATGAAAACAATGGTGGGTCACAATCATAGTGAGCTGAAATTGCTGCAGCATGAATCTTAATGGAAGAGTAAGACAAACCTTTGTCCAGTAACTCAGTAAGATATTGAAGAGCCACACTCAAATTTGGCTCAGAAATCTCCAAATTGTTGCTGCACTCCAAAATAAAAATCTCTTCCATTTTTCATGCATTACTTTTTCTTGTACTAGGTCTTCTGGCTTCCAATCACATTTAAAACTTGTTGAGGAAGCTGAGACCTGCTGTCTTCAAAACAGAATATGCCAGCTGTTAGATGTAGAGAGTGAAGCTTGACATTGAGCAGATGACCGTCCCTCTGAGACAACAGGTGTGGAATCGAGCTATTAAAATCATCCTTGGCTTGTCTTGTCTGACCTTTAGAAGCACCTTTGGAAGAAGAGGCAGAGGTGGAAAAGCATACACATGAAGATTTTTCCAACTGAAAGAAAGAGCATCCACTTTCCAAGCTGTGTGATGAAAATCGCCGTGCAAAACTTTGGCAGCTGGTGGTTTAGTGGAGAAGCGAACAGATCTATGTCTGGAGTTCCCCATGACACTGTCAATTTTGAAATACATGAAGATCCAGTTTCCACTCGTGGGGATCCATGATTTGTCTGCTTAATACATCTGCTAAGGAGTTCTGTGCTCGGCAGAAACCTTGCCTGAAGAGTTCCATAAAATCATTGCTTGTCTGCACAATGGGTAAGAATGTGTTCCCCTTGTTTGTTGATGTACCACATGACAGTTGTGTTGTCTGTTAGAATCAACACCTGCCCTGGAAGAAGTAACTCCTTGAAAGCAATTAATGCAAACTGAACTGCTAACATCTCTTTCATGTTGATATGTAGATGCTGTAGTCTGGCAGGCCACTTGTCTTGTATCCACTTTCCATTTAGATGAGCTCCCCAAGCAATATCTGAGGCATCTGTCGTTAGAATCTGACTTGCCTCTGGACGGGTCACAGAGAGTCCCTTGTTTAGGTGACATTCCTGAGCCCACCACAAAAATTCCTTTTGAATGCAAGGTATTATTTGAATGACAGTGTCCAAATCCTGGCAGTGCTGTCTCCACAGATTTTTGAGATACCATTGTAGCTTCCTCATATGCAGTTTGGCATTGGGAAGCACCAGAATACAAGATGCCATGAACCCTAAGGCTTGAAGGACTGTCCTTGCAGTCAGCCCGGACTGAAGAGATAGATGGTGGAAGTAACTGGAAAGATTCTTTTGTTTGTCCGGGGTTAAAAAGGCCATCTGGGCTGCTGTATTCAGTCTCACACCCAGAAAGCACATGTCTTGAGAGGGTACTAGACTGGACTTTATTTCGTTCACAGAATACCCTAGGCATCTTATTACTGCTATGACATATTCCAGATGCTGTAGAAGATCTTCCTTTTCTTGAGCCAGAATCAGGCAGTCGTCCAAGTAAGGATAGATTTGGATTCCGTTTAGCCTGAAGTAAGCTATCACTGGAGCCAGAACCTTTGTGAATACTCTGCAATGCAGAGAACTGATAATGAGAATTTCCAGCTCGAAAATGATACTTCCTGCAACTTAGTCTTATTGGCACATGAAGGTAAGCTTCCTTGAGATCTAAAGTTACCATCCAGTGATCTTTGCCCAGCAGAGGTAAAAGCTGTTGTAACGTCAACATTTTGAACTTGGGAATGTCCAGATAAGTGTTGAGGATAGATAAATCCAGAATTGGTCTCCACGTGTTCCCCTTCTTTGGTACTAGGAACAGGCGAGAATAAAATCCTAAATGGCCCCTATTTGGAGCAACAGAGAAATTTGCTTGTGAGCCTCTGTTCTTTGAAGAGGAGGAATGTCTGGCATGCCTTTGAAAGGAGGCAAGGTATGGAAATAAAACCTGTAACCGTGGTGAATAATATCCAGAACCCATCTGTCTTGGGTAATTAAATCCCAATTTTCTTTGAAAAGAGACAGCCTTCCTCCCAAAGGTGCTGCCAGGCGAGAAACGCTGCAGCTGAAAAGGCAGGTCATTGGGTCTGCCTCACCAGAAGTCTGAGCACCCTGTAAGAACCCTGAGCTCTGCCCCTACCACGTCTAGACCTACCCCTAGACTGGGAATCATAAGCAGGATAAGTCCATCCCTTAGTAGGCCAATTTCTACTAAACTTGGAGGCTGCACCTGCAAAAATCTTTAACAGTTTGCATAGACTTAGCCTTGTCCTCCATTTTCTTCAAAACTGCTTCCACAGGCGACCAAACAACACATCAGACTGTAAAGGAGCATCCAAGATCCTTGTCTTAACATGCTCAGCTAAATTCTGATCTCTCAACCAGGCGTGCCCTAGAAGAACAGAACCAGTGGCAGCCACCCTGGAGGAGGCCTGCACAGCATCAAAACCACACTGCAAGGAATGTTTACCCACCTGTTCAGACACATGAACTAAATCCTGCAACTCTTTACACTCAATACCTTCAGCCAGAGCATCCACCTTAGATTTCAACTGTGAAAGAAGATAATTCTGATATTTTAACATGTGAAACTGACAATTCAACCCTCTCATGGCTAAAGTGGAAGAAGTATATACTTTCTTTCCCCATCTATCCAAAGCCCTTGCCTCTTTATCAGGAGGGACAGGATTTTTAACAACTGAGGCCTTCACACCTTTAGGCCCCTGAGAGACAGTTTCGGGTCTGCCCTAGGACTCTTAAAAGATACTTATGAGCTTCAGGCACCCTATAATACCTATCCGGTTTAACTGGGGCAGGAGGCAAAGAATCAGGATTCAGGGAAGCCTCTGCAAAACATCTTCCACCACATTCAAAACAGGAGGTATAGCTAAAGGCCTATGCTGGGGTAAAAACAAGAATTTTTCCTGGAATCAGAGAAATCTTGACCTTCCCATTTAAAATGCTCCCTCATGGAATGCAGAGTCTCTGAAAATGAAAAATCCTCAGGAGGAGAAGCAGAAGGAGTAGAATCATCCACATCAGAATCAGAATAAGGAGGGTACTCCTGCAAGTCTTCCGAAGACTCCAAAGCCTCGAGCATTGCTCAAAACTCTCAAACTCAGGTTCCACCCTAGGCCTCTTATCAGGAGGGCATAGAACCCCTAATCATAGTAATCAAATCCTCTGCCATTTTAAGCATATGTTTCTTAGGCAAAGACCCTGAAGCACTAGGAGAAACCCCACTGAAGCTAAACTTGGCCTGCCCCTCAAAGAAGCCTTGGAAACTGAAGGGAGGCTCTAACCACCTTAGGAAGAGAGGAAGAACAGCCACCTGAGAAGCCCCTCAGCCTGGCCTACTTCCTGAGAAGATACATCCTGTAACAGTAAAGTCTCTCCCTGAGACTCCAAAGAAACACCTGGCAAAACCTCCGGCTCCACTGAGCCTTCCAAAGAACGGCGTCTGGGACTGTCGTCGGGTTCCACCCACTACTTGCTTGCTGCTGCTTTATCTTTAGCGTTTTAAGCAGCGGTTTATAATTACAACGCTTCCCAAACACTAACCTGGCACAGTCTAACCTTCTCTTAATAGTGCGTTTGTTAAATCTAGCACAAGGCATCCAACAACGTCGTGCTCAGGCCCTAAACAAGGTATACACAAAGTATGGTAATCCCTATGAGGTATCTGTTTCCCACAAGAAATACAGTTATTCACTTTTTCTGACATCCGGTTAAATACTGAGGCAAGAAAAACCAAAATATTTAACTTTGATTCGGTCTGAAACTCTGACTTCAGAAACTTTCAGAACGCCAACCTGCACTCGCAAAATTGCTTCTGCATCGGACCATGCGGCAAAAGACTCCAGCCATATATTAGGCCGACTGGACAGCGGACTACCCAATAGTTAGGACTGCAGCAATGTGGAATGAAGAACATCTGCCATCCCAGCCTGCTACTAGGGTAAAGTTAGCATGAAAAGATCACAGCATACTGGAACAAAGGGTGGTACCACTGACATGTCTAATGCACTGTAACAACAGGGAATTGCTCTCTTATTAGAAGTTTCATAAGCATGTATTAATCAGTAATATTCTCTAGCTAAAACATTCTTAAACCATATGCATAAAGAAAAACGAAAATGTAAAGTAGCCCTTGTATTACTTTGTATGTTGAAAACTTTCATTAATTCTTAATCATTCAATAACAGCAAGACAGATATTAAATGCAGCTGTAATACCAATGAAGTCTTTCTTATCAGAAAGATTAGAGATAACATGATGAAACTGAGAAATAAATGCTTGCATCTGTGCTCTTTACAGAAATAAACTGTCTCAAGCAGTATTTTTGAAAACAATTGCATGACCAGAATAGGACACCTTTTTTTGTCTAGAAAGGCAGGACTACATACATCTCTTAAGAGTATAATTACCTTGTGTCCAGATGCAATCCTTGTCAGTTACATGGGAATAAACTGTGCTGACCTAACTGAAGTGCTTTGCTTACTTTGTCATTTCTCTTATTTTTTCCTCTTAGATGCAGTGCTTGTACATACTTGCACAGTGAGTACACAACTTTTAAATATAAAGTTGTCCTTTTTATTCTTCCTCAACAAAAAAGACAGAGCCCCAGCTACATTAATCTTGGGAAGCCTTCGTGGAAGGATATTTCAGAGAACCACTGAGCCAAAGGCAGCTCTGGTTCTGGATAATAGATCCAATTTGCAGTGAGTAACAAAGGTATTAGCACTGGACCATATGGTTGCTGTACAAATATCAATAAAACTTCTTGACCAAAAAGCAGATGCAATGGCCATGGGTCCAGTTGAGTGGGCTTTAGGCAGTCTTGGGAGAGAAATGTCTTTTTAAGAATAGGTTTAAGAAATGCAATCAGTAATCCATTTAGCCAATATAACTTTACAAACTGGAAAACCCAGTCAATCTGACAAGGATACAAATAGCTGATCCAATTTTCTAATTTATTTCGTTCTGCGCAGATATAAACATAATTGTCTGTGCACATCTACGAGTTGTAGCATGTATTCTCCTTTGTTTGAAAAATTTGAAAAAAAAGACCAGTAAATGAACGAATTGGTAAATGTTAGATTCAAAATCCACTTTAGCTAAAAAGATTTTGTTGACAAAGTTATCCTGTGATTATGGAAAATAATGTAGGGAGTCTAATGAAAGAACCTGGAGTTCAGAAATCCTTTTAGCAGAAGTGATAGCTACTAAAAAAAGCGGTTTTCCATGACAAGAATTTTAAAATTTTTGCTGAAGGTTCAAAGGGTTTTTGAGTCAAACCTTGTAGAACCACAGTCAGATCCTAGAGAAGGATCCATTATTGGGAGTCAAACGAAAAGTGTCTTTCAGAAAAGCTATACAAAACTTGGAAGAAGTCAATGAATAATTCTGACCTCCTATATGAAAATTTGAAATGACTGCCATCTGTAGGTTAATCCTAGAAAAACTAGCTCCTTCTTTGAAGAGAGCAGTCAGAAAATCAAGAACAGCAGAGACTGAGAACAGTAAAAGGGTCCAGTATCCAGGGAGGACAGGGAAGATGAGACCAAAAGAAGGGGAATCGCACCTGTCGAGCCCAGTAGAGGGCAATGAGGATGACGGAGGTCTTCAACTGGATTGCTTTCTTTAGGAGTTTGGAGATCAAGGGAAGTGGGGTAGAAGCGTAAAGGAGACCGGATGGCCAAACATGGACTAGATCATTGCTCAGTGACTCCCTGTGAGGGGGAGATCAGGGCAAAATACCTACTGCAGTTGTTGTGGAGGGATGCAAAGAGGTTGCAGCAAGGTTGGCTCCAACAGAAAATTTTCTCTACCACTGACTGGGAGGCCACTTGTAAGGTAGCAAAATAGACCTACTGAGTTTGTTCGCTAGCATGCTGGTTTCTCCAGAATATGCATTGCAACTAGAAAGCGGTTGGTGGAGACTGCTCACTGCCACACTCTCTCAGCATAGGCTTCCCCTTGTTTGATGATGTACTATACTGGACATGTCAGTTTGAATTGCAACAGTCCCTAGATAAAGGGCATTTTGAAATGCCTACAACACTAATAGGATTGCTCTCATCTCTAAAACATTAACATGCAAATTGTTCTCAAGGGGGACCACACACCTTGGACTGTCCTTCCCAAGTAATGCCCCCACCCCAGTTATGAGGTGTCACAGTAATTGTGGTCACTGGGGTGGTTAAACAAAGGGTCAGTCTAGATAAATGCCATCTGAATGGATCCACCACTGGATGTGCCATTTGCAAATCAGTGTAAGCTTGAATGGAAAAGATAGGGGCTGATGAAGAATAGACCATTGAACAGCTAGAGTTCACTGAAGAACACATATAGTAAAGTGCTAAAGGAAGTAGAACTATTGCTGCTGCCATAGACCCCAACACTCAAAGAATAAATGTGGTTGGAGGAGATGGATGGGACAAAAAATGATGAACCTGAGAAATGAGCATGTTTATGAGATGAGTTGATAAAGATGGAATTTGTGCTGTCATGTTCAGATGTGCTTCAATAAACTCCAGGCTCTGTATTGGTGTCAGTTCTGACTTGGCGTAATTGATTTCAAGTAAGTGACAAATCTGGAGTAAACGGTTCCTGGACTGTTGCAGGAGATGCACAGAGGGGTGGGTGAGGTGTCAGTTGTCTAGGTATGGAAACATTTGGAATCATTTTAGTCTCAAGTGAGCTGCCACCAGTGCCATATATTTGGTAAACACCCTAGGGGCTGTGGTAATCCAAAGGACAGGGCTCTGAATTGTTAACTGGCTCCCAGCCACAAGCACAAAAATCTTCAGGAGTACCTGTTTCTTTTGATGTGATAGTATGCATCCTGAATATCTACAGAGCACACCAACTGTCCTTACGAAGAAACGGTAGAATGGACTGGACTGTGACCATATGGAACTTTGAATTTTTACTTACTGTTTCAGTTTGCTTAGATCCAGAATTGGTCTCAGGTCCACTGTCTTTTTAGGCACTAAAAAAAAAATTAGTAAGTTCAAAATCCTTATAAATAAATAGGTAAACAACTCAGGCAAGCGTCGACAGAGTGAGAAATAACATCCAATGTGTAGAAAATCCAAGCAATCCAGTCTTCTGAAACAGATAAATCAGTTTATTGCACAGATGAACCACGATAAGCACTTTCACTAACTAGTAGCTTCTTCAGATCACAAACAAGAGGCACAATAGCCATGTGCTTTAAATATCTGCATGTTAATTAATCAACCAACTTTTAAAGCAGAAGCGCCATAAAACAAAACTTGAAAACTAAATATATAAACATAATATCATTGACATCTAAAATAGACAATAGTGTATACATATTCTATTGAAAATTAAAAATTTAAAAATAACTTCATTCCATAAAGAATGTATAAACATATTATAAGCAGCATACTATCAAGTATAAAGGTATATGCAGCCTAATACATAAATCCATGTGATAGTCATATTAAATAAAACCTTAATACATGCAAGTAGTAATGCAAGGCAACTTATAAACTAAGCAAGGTAGATACCATCAGAAACATGATAACTAACAATAAAAAATAGTCATATACAGATCGAGGGAACTATTATCAAACAAAGTGATACTTGTTATAGTAGAGTCAGTACATGAATGTATATCTGCATCTGTATAAAAAACGTATATAAGTGTAGTGTCTAAATAAATATATATATCTAGATATAAAATATGAGTGCATATGTACAAGAACAGATAAATAAATAAATAAAATAGAAGAATAAATTATCTAGAAGTATAGAGCTAAAAACCTTAACGAAACTGCAATGTGAAATAACTAGGTTACCCAGAAAAAATGTATATGTGCAAGTATCAAAATACATTAAAATCTAAAAAATATCAGAACTTAGTATGCCTACACTTCTTTAAATGTGGTCTGATAGATGCCCTTTCATTTAAACCATGGCCTCTATCAGCTCTCAGCAAAATTATCCACCTACTTTCTCTGTCTTCAGTATGATTCATAATATCACCACCTCTTACATTAGCATTCATTTTCTCCAGCACCCTAAACATAAACTTGTGTTCAGGACTTGTTTGTGTCACATGCTTGGCTAGTGCATTCTGCAAATTACCTTTCCTTATATTATAACAGTGTTCCCTTATTCTATCTCTTAGTACCCTGTTCGTTTTACCAACATAGAAACATGAACACAGTTCACATACAGCAAGATATATGACATCAGGTGTCATACAGTTGGCATTAACTCAGGTGTATATTTCCCTCTGTGTATCCGGATGTACAAATACTATACTAGAATCTATTAAGGAACAAAAATTGCATTGTCCACAAGGTGTTGTACCATGACTAAAGCTCGGGTGTGTACCCTTGTTTGGTGGATAACAAAGCAGTCTTTTAAGATTCTTCTTATTCCTGTAAGTAAAAGATGGGGAATCACCTACAATCTTTGTCAGTATGTCATCAGTATGTAGTATGTTCCAATTTTTGGAGATAATCTCTCTGATTTGTTTATTATCTGCTGTATATGAAGTCAGAAACCTAACTTTTGCATTAGTGACTTCTTTGACATTATTCATTACTAAAGGCTTGGGCCCAAAAATATGGGGTACCTAGTGTTGAACGTAAACTTAAAGCATTATCAAATTGTAGCCTTTAGTAATAATAGATTCTAGTATAGTATTTGTACATCCGGATACACAGAGGGAAATATACACCCGAGTTAATGCCAACTGTATGACACCTGATGTCATATATCTTGCTGTATGTGAACTGTGTTCATGTTTCTATGTTGGTAAAATGAACAGGGTACTAAGAGATAGAATAAGGGAACACTGTTATAATATAAGGAAAGGTAATTTGCAGAATGCACTAGCCAAGCATGTGACACAAACAAGTCCTGAACACAAGTTTATGTTTAGGGCTGGAGAAAATGAATGCTAATGTAAGAGGTGGTGATATTATGAATCATACTGAAGACAGAGAAAGTAGGTGGATAATTTTGCTGAGAGCTGATAGAGGCCATGGTTTAAATGAAAGGGCATCTATCAGACCACATTTAAAGAAGCGTAGGCATACTAAGTTCTGATATTTTTTAAGATTTTAGATTTTAATGTATTTTGATACTTGCACATATACATTTTTTCTGGGTAACCTAGTTATTTCACATTGCAGTTTCGTTAAGGTTTTTAGCTCTATACTTCTAGATAATTTATTCTTCTATTTTATTTATTTATTTATTAATTTATCTATTCTTGTACATATGCACTCATATTTTATATCGATATATATATATTTATTTAGACACTACACTTATATACATTTTTTATACAGATGCAGATATACATTCATGTACTGACTCTACTATAACAAGTATCACTTTGTTTGATAATAGTTCCCTCAATCTGTATATGACTATTTTTTATTGTTAGTTATGTTTCTGATGGTATCTACCTTGCTTAGTTTATAAGTTGCCTACTACTTGCATGTATTAAGGTTTTATTTAATATGACTATCACATGCATTTATGTATTAGGCTGCATATACCTTTATACTTGATAGTATGCTGCTTATAATATGTTTTTACATTCTTTATGGAATGAAGTTATTTTTAAATTTTTAATTTTCAATAGAATATGTATACACTATTGTCTATTTTAGATGTCAATGATATTATGTTTATATATTTAGTTTTCAAGTTTTGTTTTATGGCGCTTCTGCTTTAAAAGTTGGTTGATTAATTAACATGCAGATATTTAAAGCACATGGCTATTGTGCCTCTTGTTTGTGATCTGAAGAAGCTACTAGTTAGTGAAAGCGCTTATCGTGGTTCATCTGTGCAATAAACTGATTTATCTGTTTCAGAAGACTGGATTGCTTGGATTTTCTACACATTGGATGTTATTTCTCACTCTGTCGACGCTTGCCCAAGTTATTTACCTATTTATTTATCTGTTTATAAGCAAGCGTGCTGTGGCAGTAACCAGCATTTTTATTTATATTCTAAAGTTCAAAATCCTGTTTGGTTTGGTGGAACCTCATGGATGACTCTTATCTAGCAGCTTTTGAATTTCTTGGGCTGCCACCTTCCTCTCACTGGGTAAAACATTGGGACGCTTCTTTCTTTTGTACACTGGGAGTTGGGAAAATGGTATGAAGTAGCCTCTGCATATTATTTTTAACCCCCAGGTATCTTTTGTTATAGCAGCCCAGGTGTCTGGGAGTAAGGACAAACATTGCAACACTTCAGGAGCGCTGAAGGGGTCCATCTGGAAAAGAATTATGCAAATGCTGATTTTGTGGGCCTCCTCTGCCTCTAGGGCATCTACTATTAGAACTACCTCTGAGTGAGTTTTCTCCGTGTGGATCTTGGGAAGTCCCAGACATTTGCAAAACCACTTTTTCTTATCACTTCTCTGATATCTACAGAATGGTTGCTGAGGGGTAGAAAATTTGAGTCTCATGGCAGACAGGGTCTTTCCTTGTTCGCTGCAGGTAAGCTTTTCTTTCACAGACAGACCAAACAAAGCTGCTCCATCAGAAGGAGTGCTGATGAAAGAAGCCATGAAAAGCTTCGCAAAACTGCATTGCTGCATCCACGCATGTCTTCTTATGGCAATGCCTAAACCAGCCACCTGTGAGGCACCTTCAGCTGCGTTAGATATCAATCTCATGAACACATTGGAAATTGAGTAAAAGAGTGGCCAGCTGAGATGACTTTTTAAATCCTCTGCAGACATGGACTCAGAGAGAGAATGAATCTGACAATTTTTTGGTTAAATTTCTCTACAGCCTTGTAAAGTGTGACAAACATTTAAGGGACCTCAAGACAAATGTGGCCGAGGCAAAGAATCACGCTCTGAGGCTGCCCAGCACCCCAGACTCTCTATTTGGCAGGTGGACAGAATGTCTGTTCTACTACCTCTTTTTTTAGTGGCTACCACCACCACTATAGCATCTACTGGGATTCTTTTGCTCCAGTGAGGTTTATCTTTGAAGGGAGATAGGAATGTCAAGTCAGCACAGTACTGGCTCAATAGAATTCAGCTCCTTCCAGGCCCGGCAAAAGACTAGAACAATGAGCACATCAGCCAAAGTGTGTGTGTGTGTGTGGGGGGGGGGGGTCTCACCCAAAACAGATAGGCCAGAACCAAAAGCCTCCAAAAATACTGACTCCTGTGGACAAGGATTATCGGAAGACCGACCACCTTTTTGTCTAAGGATCTCTAATATATCTTCAAAGGAGACATCAGGTGGTGATCTGGGAACCCTTCTCTTCTTCCTCAAAATCAATATCTTCAGTGAGAGATTCCAATGGGCAATCTACGTGCCCCCTCTTACGCATCCTTTTTCGATGGATCTCCTCAGAGGGATATTCGGGGGAGTTATCAGAAGAGAGGGGTAGTTCCTCTATAGGAACTGACTGGTAGAACTGGCTGTCCCTGTGGAACAGGCCTGATGGACTTGAGTTTAGAACCGAAGAGGAAATAGGCAATAGATCCAAGGGATAAGAGACCAGATCTCTAGAAAGAGAAAAAGCCCTTCCCACAGCCTTGAAGGCAGAAAGACCAGGGGAAGCTGTGACCATCCACACTGAAGCAGAGACTTCCAGTCTAGGTAGATCAATACTCCAACCAATCAGTGCCTGGAGGAGGGGACCAGAGCCAAGCTGTCCAGTGTCGAGGCTCCAAAGGGCAGAGATGGATCTGATAACATCAGAGTACATTCCTGGCCCCATGGATCTGATGCTGATGCTTCGGCTCTGGGACCCATTCTGATCCTAAGGATTAGGAGTGGAAAGTACAGTTGTGTACACTTACCATAAATGTAGATGTTCGAGTGTATTCACTGTTGCAGTCATTACATTTGGGTAATCTGTTGGCAGGTTGCCCTCAGTCGGCCTGATTAACAAAGTCTTGGGTCCTGCATCGGTTGCTGTCCCTTCTTCCATGAAGTCAGGTCGTCAGGGGTATAAAAACATGCAGCCAACAATATTTTCATCAGTTTTTCTTGCCCCAGATGTCAGGTGCCCCTCAAATGGTGAGCAAAATATATATATACATACATATATATATATATATATATATATATATATATACACACACACACACACACACACGTACACGTGTATGTAATTTAGAACACAAAAAATATACCTCTAAATAAAAGCAAATACAACAAAAAGGCTATTGAGCATAGTAACAGAAAGAAGAGGTATAAAGAGAGAAAAGTAGGGGGCTGGTGGGTGGGTAACCAGGACTGCAACAGTGAATACACTCGAACACCTGCATTTATGGTAAGTGTACACAACTGTACCATGTTCTTAGTGTTTCACTGTTGCAGTCATTACATTTTTGTAAACTCCCAAAGCTATGGATGGGAGGATGGAATTATACAGCATTAGGAGCAGCTATAAGGCCCTGCAGTACAGCAGTGGCAAAGCCTGCTCTGGATTTAGAGAAGAGAGGTAGATGGTAATGCTTGGTGAACGTATGAACTGAGCTCCATGTAGCAGCTTCTAGAATGTCTCTGGTAGGAACCCCTCTGAGAACGGCTGCAGAAGTAGATGCAGCCCTGCTGGAATGGGATCTGATCCCCTTGGGGACAGGTTTACCATGTAGCAGAAACGAATACAATGGCTTATCCATTTTGAAATTGTCTGCTTTGAGATAGCCTTTCCCTCTGCCCCTGCAGCAAATGCCACCAGTAGTTGCTCAGATTTTCTTAGAAATTTTGTCCTGTTCAAGTAGAATCTTAGTTGTCTGTTTACATCCAATGAATGCAGAATCTGCTCCCCCTTGTTCTGTGGATTTGGGAAAAAAGTTGGCAGATGAATGGTCTGATTAACAGCCACACTAGATACCAGTTTAGGCATAAAGGACGGATTGGTCCTGAGCGCTACCCTGTCCGGGTAGAAAATAATAAAAGGATCCACTGCATTGAGAGCCTGTAGTTCTGAAATCCTTCTAGCTGAAGTGACTGCTAAAAGAAAAGCGGTCTTCCAAGAGAGAAATTTTATGTCTGCAGTAGCAGCTGGCTCAAAAGGAGGCAAAGTGAGTTTTTCCAACACAAAATTGAGGACCCATGCAGGAGTTGGTGCCCTCCTGGGAGGTCTTAAATTTTTGGCCCCTCTAAGATACTGCTTTAGCAGGGGATGAGAAAAGAGGGGAGGCTCTGTGTTGTAATGGCAGAGGCGTGGAGTTTTATGGAAGAGAAAGATACGCCCTTGTGAAGCAACTCAGTTAAATATTGCAGAATCTGAGGATTATTGGCCATTTCTGTGCTTATTCCTTGTGCCTGATTCCAGGCACAGAATACCTTTTCCATTTTTTAGCATAAGATTTTCTAGTACTAGGCCTTTTAGCCTCCAAAATTACATCCATCAAAGGTTTGCTGAGAGATGTAACTGGTGAAATTAGTTGATTAGCCATGCCGCAAGATCCAGAGTTTGGAGCTGAGTGTGTAGAATTTGAAAGTTCTGCTGAGACAGAAGATAAGGTGTCTGAAGCAGGTACCACGGAGAAAGGTGTGACATATTGCATAGGAGCGGGTACCAGTGTTGGCGAGGCCAGTTTGGAGCAATCAGAATCATTTTTGTTTTTTCCTGTCTAACTTTTAGTAATACCTTGGAGAGCAAAGGCAGAGGGGGAAAAGCATAGACGGATAGCTTTTTCCAGCTGAAGGATAGAGCATCCACTTTCTAAGCTTTTTTGTGATGGATTCTTGTGCAGAATTTGTCCAACTGATAGTTTTGGGGTGAGGCAAAAAGATCTATGTCTGGGATTCCCCCCATTGGCGTGTGAACATGCTGAAGATTTGCGGATCCAGTTTCCATTTGTGTGGGTCCATAAGATTTCTGCTTAGTTCGTCTGCCAGAGTATTTTGCTTTCCTGGCAGGAATTGAGCTTGTATATGTATTTGATAAGTCAAGGCTGTGTTCCACAAGGCCATGGCTAATCTGCAAAGCGGCTAGGAATGGGTACCCCCCAGCTTGTTTATGTACAACATGACTGTGGTGTTGTCCGTCTTTATCAGTAGTTGCCCTGGATGAAGAAAGTCCTTGAAAGCTGTCAGAGCATTCAGTACAGCTAGCATCTCTTTCTGGTTGATATGCAGGTGCATTTGATTTTGGGCTCCATTCACCCTGGATGCATCTCCCTGCCAGATGCGCCCCCCAAGCATAATCTGATGCATCTGTAGTCAGGGTTTGGGTGGCAGGGGGTGGAATGAATGACATTCCCTTGTTTTGGTGACAGGCCTCTGCCCACCACAGGAACTCTTGCTGCAGGCAAGGAATGATAGGAATCATTGTTTCCAGGCTGTGACAATGTTGACTCCATAAGCTTTTTAGGTACCATTGAAGTTTCCTCATATGCAGTCTTGCATATGGAATTAGAAGAATGCAGGAAGCCATTAACCCCAAGGCCTGCAGAATTTGTCTTGCAGATAGCTAGGTTTTTATGGCCACTTGTTTGAAGTAAGTCATCAATTGGATTTGTTTCTCAGGCATGAGATAAGCCATCTGGGCAGTTGCATTCAAGCTTGCACCCAGGAACATATTTTTTTGACAGGATACCAGTTGTGATTTCTTTTTGTTTATGGTGTACCCTAGGCAAGTTAGAAGCCTTTTTACAAACGCCAGATGCTGTAGAAGAATGTCCTTGTTTTCTGCCTCAACTAGACAATCGTCCAGATAAGGATAAATTTAAATGTTTCTTGGTCTGTAAAATGCAATTACTGGTGCCAGGCACGTTGTGAAGACCCTGGGCAGAGTAGATAAGCCAAAGGGCAGTGCAGAGGACTGGTAATGCAAATAGCCTGCTTTGAAGCGGAGGTATCTTCTGCAAGATTCCCTGATTGGAATATGTAGGTAAGCCTCTTAAATCTAGAGTTACCAACCAGGCATCCTTGCCTAGCATAGGCAGTAACTGTTGTAGAGTCAGCATCTTGAATTTTGGAATGTCCAGGAAAGTATTCAGAATGGATAAGTCCAGAATTGGACACCATGATTTGTCTTTTCTGGGTACCAAGAAAAGTCTTGAATAAAAACCTTGTCCCTTTTCTGGTACTGGTTGAATAGCCCCCATATCCATGAGGGACATAACTTGTTTCTGGGCATCTGCCCATTGATTTGGAAGCAGATCTCGCCATCCATTTGGAATTGGCAACGTGTGGAAAAGAAATCTGTATCCCTGGGATACTATATTGAAAACCCACTTGTCCTGTGTAATTAGATTTCAATTTTGTGCATGAAGTGCTAGTTTGTGCCCCAAAGGGGCTGCCAAAAGATAAGTACTTGGAAAAGTCATTGAGACTGTTTACCGTAGGAAGGTGCCTTGCTACTTCCAGATTTGGAGGTGGAGGCACCCCATTGTTTTGTTCTGTAAATTCCTTGTGACTGAAACCTGGAGCCTTTGGAGTGTCTGGGTTTGACCTGAGCAGCTCTGTTGGGTACTGGAAAGGAACAATTCTTAGTAGGCCAGTGCCTACTGAACCTGGGTGGCTGCACTTGTAGGAAATCTTTTACAGTTTGCATAGATTTAGCTTTGTCTTCCATCTTTTTCAAAATTTCTTCTGCCTTATTACCAAATAGACTGTCCTGTTGTAAAGGAGAATCCAACAATTTTGCTTTAACATGATCAGGCAGATTTTGCTCCTTGAGCCAAGCGTGCCTTCTTATCACAGACCCAGTTACAGCGGCCCTGCAAGAGGCCTCCAAGGAATCAAAACCACACTGCAAAGTATGCTTTCCAACTTGTTCAGTTGAATGCAATAAATCCTGTAATTCTATTTTCTACACAGTGAAAAATCAACATAATTTTATGTTTAAGTAAGCCCAGGACATGCTGCTGACATTTAAGCATATGAAATTGACAGTTTAAAGCCCTGATTGCCAGGGTTGCAGATGTGTAAACCTTCTTACCCCCATTTATCCAGCGCCCTGGAGTCTCTATCAGAAGGGGTAGGATTTTTTAGCAGTAGAAGCCTTAACACCCTTGGGACCCTGAGAAATTGTTTCAGGGTCAGCAGAAGGATTTTTAAAAAGAAATTTGTGGGAGTCAGGAACCCTGTAATATCTGCCTGGCTTATTAGGAGCCAAAGGCAGAGAATCAGTAGCCATGCTAGGATCTGAGAAAACATCATCAACAATGTCTAGAACAGGAGGTATAGCCAAAGGCCTATGCTGAGGAAGAAGGAAATCCCTAAGCCTCTTTTTGGATTCTGAAAAATCCTGACTCTCCCATTGAAAATGTTTCCTTAAGGTATGCAAAGTTTCTCCAAAAGAAAAATCCTCAGAAGGAGAAGCAGAAGGGATGGATTCTTTTGCATCAGAGTCCTCATAAGGTGGAATAGATATTTCCTGATCAGAAGAGGAATCAGAAGAAATGGAAACCTGATCTGAAGATTCATAATCAGTGTCTTACCTAGGCCTCTTAGCAGGAGGAGGTTGGGAAGCCCTGATCAAGGTAATTAAATTCTCAGCCATTTTGATAATTTGTTTTTTAGGCATAGGGGCCTGTGCACGTGGCCCATGCGTCGTTTTTTTAGACACAGAAGTTGG